>NC_089591.1:57330799-57490799 GCF_019320115.1 Miscanthus floridulus | reverse complement strand
CAACACAACCAAGAGCAAGAAACATGGAAAAAGGATGTGCTATGGTTGTGGATTGTATGGACATGAGTGGGCTATGTGTCCACACAAGAGTTGGGCCGACAAGGTTGAAGCCGCCAATCAAAAGGCTTCTACCAAGGAGGCCAAGCAAGTGAAGAGTCATGGACAAAGTGCTTGTCTCATGAGCAAGAAATTGGGGCATCTTACCAAGAAATACCCAATGTACAAAGAAGCAAGAAAAGAAGCCCAAGTTGCAACTAGAAGATGCTATGGGTGCAATGAGATGGGCCACAAGGTTGATAGATGTCCATACAAGCAAAGCAAGCATAGAGCACACAAAGGCCGCATATGCTATGCTTGTAGAAGAAAGGGGCATCTAAGCTATGAATGCCCAAATGGTAACATTCCTAAGCCGAACACATTTGTTTATGATAATATGCTTAGGAAGACCACAAATGGAGTTAGCACTAGTAAGGTGATGTATTCACCACAAACTAATGCTAAAGCCATTTGGGTGCCTAAGCACTTGTTGACTAACTCAAAAGGACCCAACAAGAGTTGGGTACCAAAGTGTGCTTAGGTTAATGATGTAGGTACTTGGTGGTGAGATGAAAACTTCAGGGGTGGTTGAGCAAGCAAATTGACAATATTCACTCAATCTATCAACCAATCCTCATCATAATCTCTTATATGGTTGACCCGAAGATAATTCAATGAACATATCATATATTTCATCCTCACCATTGGTAACAAGTACCTAAACCTTGTAGGATAGCCACTTTGCTCGTTTCGTGTTCTATAGTTCACAAATAGACATATTTGTGAAATATTGAAAGTGGTTAATAAGTTTTACTTGATGTTTATCATATTTGCCATATGATGCTTTTATTCGCTCTCTAGTAGAGTAATTTATTTGTTGAGATGCAAGTATACAATAAATAAATATTACAGTTGAAACGAAGAATCACAAGCAGCAACTTAATTGGTTCTGTCTTTTACCTATCGGACGTGTCCGGTATTACTATCGGACGTGTCCGGTATGGCCAAGGACAGAAAGTTAGTGTTTCTGTTCTGTGTATTCCGGACGTGTCCGGTATACTACCGGACATATCCGGTATTGCATGGACCAGAACACTAATTGTGTTGCAACTGAGTATTCGATCTATACATTTTTATATATCCCTAACTTACTCAGAAGCTTGTGTTTTATCAAATCTAAGTGGATTGTGAGCATCTCTTAAACTCACTTTTAACTATGGCAATCTTATTTGGTTTTTGGTCAAAATGAAAATTGGCTCTCAATTTCTTATTAGAATAAAAGTGCTTGTTGAAAGTCATTCAAAATACTTGAAGCACTTATTTAGGGGGAGCTAAATTTCTATTTTGCACCATTGTGGACTAACAAATTTATCTAGCACTCTTTGTAGTCCTTTGGATGAAAAATTGAATTTGTATCAAGCATGATTACTTGGCAATCAAGGTCAACATAAAGATTATCATGCCATGTATCTTCTTAGTGGTATTCTTGTGGGCTCAAGGCAAAGGTATGTGTCTACATACATACATTGTAAGTGCATCTAAGGACCTTTATATGTTAGAATGTGCATTTGTGTGACATAGGAGAGATGTTTTTCAAAACCCCTAACTAGCATGAGTAGGAAGTGTGAATTTGAAAAACTATTTGAATCTTGGTCTTTGTGACCTAGCCTTGCCATGTGATGATTATAGCTCTCCTTGATTGTTTGATCTGCTAATCACACATGACATGGCTCTCTTAAGTCCACAATCTACTTTGTCTCACTTTATCTCTCTCAAGCAAGCAAATTATTGATTATGCCATATATTTGGAAAAGAGAAAATAAATTGATGGCATTCGATAAGAAAAGTGATAGTACTCGGTTTGGATCAAGATCATACACCTTTTTGGACTGAGCAACAACAGAGAAAGGGTTTGGAAGAGTGAGAACACATTTTGGAATTATTTGGGCCAGCCCGCGTATACCGGACGTGTCCGGTATGATACCGGACGTGTCCGGTATGAGCGAGACTATAAAAATAGAGCATACCCCTTCGGCCCAAACAGACTTGCCTCCTCCAAATCAACCAGCCGACGCCCTTCTTCTCACCCAGGGCGACCAAGGATTTCACTAAGGAAAAGAGAGAGAGGGAGATTACATTGGAGAAGGCTTGGATCAAGGATTGAAGGCCTGTGGATTTGGATTTCACATCGCTCTCTCTTCTCTCCTCTCAAGGTACCCTAATCACAGACCTCGTCCGATCTACATGGTCAATGCATGATTTTAAAATTCCTTCGGTGATTGTGCTACATTGGTGATGAAGAAGCAATGCCCAAAGTTTGGTATTAATCCGTGTTGGTTTGAATCAAGGAACCCTAGTTAGGGTTGCTGGTCACCCATACCGGACGTGTCCGGTATGCTACCGGACGTGTCCAGTATGACCCAGCAGAGCAGGCTCTCTGCTTCCTTTGATTCAATGCTATCCTAGAATTGTTTATTAGGCACAGTTTCTTCTGTATCTATGTTTTGCAAACCTTGTGACAATGGTATGTCGAGGTGATTGTAAAACCTTGGATAAAAGAATCTATGTCTAATTACAATTCAAGAATAAGCTATGGGCATGTATCTAAAATTCTTTGGAAATCTTTGGATACAGGACAAGCAGCCATGAGTGGACGATAGGAGCCGAGGTCCAAGCATAGGCATGATCCAGCACTTGAGAAGTACAAGAAGGCGAGACAGGATATGCATCCTGGATTTTAGCCGACCAGCAGGAGGTCCACCAGGGCTGCCTCTAGTGCAGCAACTCAGTATGCAGAGGGGTCCGGGAGCTCTTCTTCTAACATAGACACTGATGAGTTTAGAGTTGAGTCTAGAGATGAAAGAAAGAGGAAGAGCACTGACAGAGGATCAGATGGTGACAGCTCAGATGAGGAGCAGGAGATTGAGGAGGAGTCAGTTCCTCTAGTTCAGCACCAGCCTGGTCAAGGGATGCATTATGGTCTTCTTGAGACACGTCTACCCAATGTGCCCTCCTATGTTCACAGAGTTGACTATAGAGGAAAGGGTATGACCAGGAAAGCTAGAGATGAGCGAAGGGTTGATCTGAGAGGCTTACCTAAGGTTCAGTACGATCACCGCTTCCAGACAGCCTTTCACCTGGATTTCTACTCTAGTGTGATTCTCACCAGGAACCCTATGATTGCCAGGTCTCAGTGGATTGACCGGCAGTACATTACAGAGTTGTAGAAGGCCTCAGTTGATCATGCCATTGCTATTTGCCAGCGCACTGGGGTTTATGAGATCATGGAGTTCCAGCATGACTAGAACACAGAGGTAGTAGCTCAGTTCTATGCTACTCTGTTTGTTGAGGAGGATGAGCGGCGGATGCACTGGATGCTTGAGGGCTAGTGGTATAGTGTTGACTATGATGTTTTTGCCGCCTAGCTTGGCTTCTCAGAGGATGATCTCCAGAGGGACAGGATCCACACCGAGCAGGTGTTACCCCCTGAGCAGCTCGCATATATGTATCCTCCTGGTGGTGAGAGAGGAGCTGTGGGGAAGGTTCTAGGTCTTCACCCTACCTACAGATACCTGGACTAGGATGTTCAGGAAGACTATTGACTGCAAGGGATGGAGACAAGGGCAACATTGCAGATTATTCCAGGAACCTACTCCACAGGATGGCACCTGATGCTCGACCCTTCAGCGTGTTTGACTTTATTTGGTCTGAGATTAGGAGTGTTGGAGAGAGGCCCCTCAAGGGCTATGGTTTTGCTCCTTATATCATGCATATGATTGAGCAGGTGACAGGGCACACATTCGAGTATGATAAGATTCACAAGGCCCTGAAGATTATTGCAGATCTACCTGAGACAGGGTTACCTCCAGCAGGACCAGGAGGAGCAGCCGTAGCACCAGAGGTAGATGCACCTAGGAGTGGTGCACCAGCAGGAGCTTCACCTTCACCACGTGCTCCTTCATGTTCTACTTCACGCCATGGCAGTCCTCCCTCGCCTATTCATAGGCTTTTCAGCTCCATATTTGGGATGTGCCGTGACATCCAGGCTAGGCAGCAGAAGGAGAGGGAGGCTAGGAGGAAGGACACTCGAACCTTGAAGCAAATTGCTTCTAATCTTGAGCTTGATCCTCCTAGGTCTCCTCTATCAGATGAGGTAGCCAGTGAGCCTAAGACTGAGGAGCAGCAGCAGGCTAGATATGATAGAGAGTATGTTGAGTTCATACAGCGGTAGCAGCAGCAGCAGTCACCTGAGCACCCTGACACTCTACCACTTCAGGCTCGTGTGCCTACTCACTCTCAGCCACGTCCTAGCTCTACCGACGACTATGCTACAGATTGGTGGAGTGACTTGACAGGTGGTGGCGGCTACTACGGCTCTGGTGGCTATGACCCATCTGGTGCCGGTGGTTCTCATTCCGGCTGGTGTTACCCGCTCTAATGACGAAGATGCTAGGAGAGATGATGATGATGATGAGTGATGCCAGAGATTAGTGACAGCTTGTAGCCCCTTTGTCCTTAGTATGTCATTGTTGGACCTTTGTGGTGATAGATGACAAAGGGGGAGAGAGACTGATTAAAAGCTTAGGATAGTTTCATTTGTTTATCTTTGTACCTGAAGATATGTACTGCAGGCTATAGTTTGTTTTTGAGCTTCATTGATTATATCTTGTGAGAGATGAGACTTATGCTTTATCTATGTATCTCTTGAGACATGATCTTTATCTATATATATCAGTGGTTTCTGGACTTGAGAAGATTTGTAATGAGTGCTATGTGTGAATTACATATGTCATATTTATTTTCATAAGGACTATGCATGCTAGAATGAAAATATTTGATGTGATGCTGTTTATATTTATTCTTGTGTGATATATCTTGTCATATGCATCACGGTTTCACTTTGTCACACACACATGCACCCCACGGATGCAATGATTTAAGGGGGAGTCTCCTATTTGTTTTAGTATGTGCAATTGACATTTGAGGTCATTTTGTGAATTCTAATCATAAGCACATATTAAGGGGGAGCCTCTCATAAATCATTGAACCCAAAAGTTTAAATGTTTATATCATTTTGTAAGCTTTAATCAAGTTGTCATCAATCATCAAAAAGGGGGAGATTGAAAGTGCAGCTAGCCCTTTAGTGGGTTTTGGATGATTGAATGACAGCGTGATTAAAGGACTAACCCATTTGCTAAGTGTAAACAGGTAATAGGTTATCTCACAGGTACTTAATGAAAGCCAAAATGATGTGTTGTTGTATAAACAATCTAGTTCAAGCACAAGACAACAATGCAAATGGAATTCATGTGAAGGCTTATTTCTTGTGGGATTTCCATGTACTATGTGAAAGCAAGCTCATGATTATTAGTTAATGAGATATGAGGGATTGCATATGGAATGGTCTCATATTTGAAGCTTGCTAAATTAAAATGAAAAAGGTAACAATACATATGAATGGATGATTCAAAACAAGATGTGACTTGATGGCTTGAGATGGTGAAGATAGCAAGGAAAGGCTTCGAGGTACTAAGCAAGGGTGAAGGGCAAGCAACGGCTTGGCGGCCGAAGAACCTAGCTAGGGTGAAGAAGAAAGTACTTGCATTTAGTTGAGGTACTAATCAAGCTAAAGATGGTCATATTGATGTGAAGAATCAAATCTATAATGAAGTATTTGATGGAAGTGACTTGATACATTTGGGATTATTCAAATTTGATGAATGAAATCAAGTCACATGCTCAAGATGGCTATGCTCAAGTGAAAAGATCAACATCAACATGTTAGCACCCTTACTTGATGAAAGATTGGAAGGGACGGCATCAATTCAAAAGAAATCAACTCAAGTGGTATAAATTCATTTTTGATTTGATCTTGAGTTTAATAGGTATGCCGTACTACTAAGAGGGATGCATCATGTTGATAGATAATGTTTCATTAGTGCTCAAGCCAACCCATGTGAGGTTTGATTATTTAAGCGACAAAAGTGCTAACTGATTTCTTGCTGGTCTGGCAATACCGGACGTGTCCGGTATTCATACCGGACGTGTCCGGTATTTGTCCAGCAGCTATAAAATTATTGTTCTCTGGTTGGTTCGTTGGGAGTTCCGACGTAGGTCGGGAGTCCTGGCATGGGTTGGGAGTTCCGACGTGTCGCACTTCTACTGACTTGGAGGGTTCTCTGTCCTGGTCATACCGGACATGTCCGGTATTCATACCGGACGTGTCCGGTATGGATGACCAGAAGCCAACGGCTAGTTTTCAAAAGCCATGAGGGTCGGGAGTTCCAACGTGAGTCGGGAGTTCCGACGGTCGGGAGTTCCGACATGCATTGGGAGTTCCGACACCTCACTAACTTTAACTCAGTTACATGTTTTTCAAAATTACTGAGGGTCGGGGGTTCCGACTTGAGTCGGGAGTTCCAACGGTCGAAAGTCCCGGCGTTCTTTGGGAGTTCCGACGCCTCACAACATCACTGTAACTTAGTTACCGTTGGCGCAGTGTGAGTCATACCGAACATGTCCGGTATGCATACCGGACATGTCCGGTATTGCAATGGCTATAAAACGGCTAGTTTTTCAAGGGGGCTATAAATACCCCCCAAGCCTCCACCTTTGGATGCTGCTGATTCTGTTGAGAGAAACACACGTTTTTGAGCCTTGCCAACTCTCCTAAACCCTCTCTTAGTGAGTGTGTGATCCAAATTGCAAAATCAATTTGTGGGTTGAGAAAGAATTTGAAAAAGAGAGCAAGCCACCACTTGAGCACTTGTGCATATTGTCAATCTTGTGATTCGCATTTGTTACTCTTGGACTCTTCGGTCCTAGATGGCTAGGCGTCGCCGGAGAGCAACCAAGAGATTGTGGTTGCCTTGGAAAGTTTGTAACGGTCGATTCCGCCGCCTCAGAATCATTTAGTGGAAGGAGGAAAAAAAGTTGGAAAAGACTCTGGCTAGAGTAACCTTCATGGTACCCTCTAGGGCTGACCTTCGCTGGGTCGCCCACAGCCCCCTCAATAGAGAGTAGGACTCGAACGAGTCCGAACTTCGGTAAAACAAATATCGTGTCTAAATTCGCATTTCATTTGATATTTATGTTGCTCTAGCTGTGCTATAGGTTCTTTGTGTATATTGTCATCTCCATTAGGTGCCTGCAGCTTGGTTTGAAGATAGAAATCGAAAGGAGCAAGTTCGGGGCTGATCTGCAGAAATCGTGTATACCGGACACGTCCGGTATTCATACCGGACACGTCCGGTATTTCCTGCCTGTACTGAAAATATTTATTCTATGTTCTAACTTGGTGTTGCAGGGTTGTAGCTTCTAGATATATTCTTTATACCTTGTTTACTTTGCAGCTAACTTGTGAGGGGTGGTAGTACTCTTAATTTGTAGTTTCCATTTTGGAAACTCCCCTTTCTAATTGTTTCCGCTTTTAAAGGTGTTAATTTTCAGAAACGCCTATTCACCCCCCCTCTAGGCGGCATCCTAGGTCCTTTCAGTGAGGAGCAAAGGCTGCTTTGCCTTTCTTGGGGGTATAGCCCAATCTCTCTTTGTAGAGAAAGGCTCTTTGGCTATCCAAGCACATAAGCAAGCGGTCCTCACCACCATACGCTTTAGCTAAGGTGTGAGTGAGCTTATTGACCTCCTTCTTGAGGTTCTCATTCTCAACTACTAGTGAGGTGTCATAAGTGAGACCATCACTACTAGATGAGGTAGAGGTGGAGGTGCTACAAGAATGTAACATCCCGCCTCTACAAGGCTGGGCCCGCTTACATCTAGCATCTTTTCTAGGACATAGACTGCCCTCACAGACCCATACAAGTCTTTTCTGTGCACTTTGTCCTCACTTATGCGTACCCGAGAAGGACTTCCTGGTCGGTCACCCATCCTAAAATTGCTTTAGACCAAGCATGCTTAACCTCAGAGTTCTTTAGAGATGGGCTCCCAAAAAAGAAGTTGCAACTTGTTGGTATGAGTATCCTATTAATCCTGTTAAGCCCTAGGCCGGGATGTTACATCCTCACCCCCTTAAGAGACCGACGTCCTCGTCGGTCAATCCTAAGCCAGGAACGTCCCCTCTTAGCCACATCCGTGTGTCTAGTGCCAGCATATGTGCCATGCTGTGTGACCACTCTAGGACCACTCTAGCCATGCGCACCATGCCTGCACAACTATGACACACGCGCCTGTGAAACCGTGAGAGTCGGCTCTGATATCATTCTGTAACGTCCCGCCTCTACAAGGCCAGACCCGCTTACATCTGGCAGCTTTTCTAGGACATAGACTGCCCTCATAGACCCACACAAGTCTTTTCTACGTACTGTGTCCTCACCCATGCGCACCTAGGAAGGACTTCCCGGTTGGTCACCCATCCTGAAATTGCTCTAGACCAAGCACGCTTAACCTCAGAGTTCTTTAGAGATGGGCTTCCAGAAAAGAAGTTGCAACTTATTGGTATAAGTATCCTATTAATCCTGTTAAGCCCTAGGCCGGGATGTTACAAAGAAGGGTTAGTAGGAGCAACAATGATAGGCATAGATAGTGATTCATCAATTATATCACAAGTTAAACCTACATTGCGAGTTTCAACATGCTTCTTTTTATTTTGGTCATCAAGCAAAGATGAATGAGAATTTTCAAGCTTTTTGTGAGCTTTGCCAAGCTTCTCATTGGCTTCCTCTAGCCTCTCATGAGATGCACTGAGCTCATCAAAGGCTTGCTTAAGGTCCTTTAGTTCCTTACACAAGCTTTTGCATTCCCTTCTCTTGATGTCAAAGTGTTCTCTAGCATCTTCTAGCATGTCAAATAATTCATCTTTAGTAAGTTCATCACTATCACTATCACTATCATTTTCATGTTCATTTTCATCATCATGTTCTTCATCACTTTCATCATCACAAGATTGTACCTTAGTGGCCTTAGCCATGAAGCATGATGAAGATTCGAAGAGAGAAGGCTCCTCATTGATAGCAATGCTTGCAAGAACCTTCTTTTTGGTGGTCTTGTTATTATCACTATCATCATCATCGTCACTTGAGGAAGCATCACTATCCCAAGTGACTACATATGAACCACCCTTCTTCTTGAATGTCATCTTATCCTTCTTCTCTTTCTTTTCCTTCTTGTCCTTTTTCTTGTTCTTCTTGTTGTCATCATCATTGTCGCTATTGTATGGGCATTGAGCAACAAGATGATCTTTGCTTCCACACTTGAAGCACCTTCTTGACTCTTCTTTGTTCTTAGATAAAGACTTCTTTCTTCTAGCATGGTAGCCTTTCTTCACCATGAACTTGCCAAATCTCTTCACAAAGAGGACCATCTTCTCATCATCATTATCATCCCAAGATTCATCTTCTTCACTTGATGTTTCTTGCTTAGCTTTGCCCTTAGATGATGTGGCCTTGAATGCCACACTCTTCTTCTTCTCATCCTTCTTCTCATCTTTCTTTTCCTTCTTTTCTTCCTTCTCATCTTCATCTCTATATGTATCATCGGTCATGATATCTCCCAACACTTGGTTTGGTGTCATGGTGTCCAAACCATTCCTTACTAGAATAGTGACCAATGTGCCAAATCTTGAAGATAAGCATCTCAAGAACTTGTGGGAGAAGTCATTGTCCTTCACTTCTTCTCCAAGTGCTTTGAGATCATTAATGAGCACTTGAGGCCTATGAAACATCTCCGACACACTCTCATCCTTCTTCATCTTGAAGCTTGCAAACTTCTCTTTAGGGATATATGCCTTAGCACCCTTTACGGCTTGAGTGCCCTCAAATGATTCTTCCAAGCTTCATGTGCCATCTCAATATTCTTGATTTGCTCAAATGTTCTTTCATCAATTGCATCATGAATGGCACTTAGAGCAATATCATTGTTTTGGAGAAGTACTTCTTTGGCTGCAGGTGGATTTTCTGGATCTTCAATCTCAATTTTGGTTTCTACCACCTTCCACACTCTTCTATTAATTGACTTGATATGTGTGGTCATTTTTTACTTCCAATAAGGATAATTTGTGCCATCAAATTGAGGTGGCTTCTTGGTGTTGTTGATTTGAGCCATTTTTACACCGAAGGTTGTTAAGCCTCAAATCATGATGACCTCGGCTCCGATACCACTTGAAATGTCCTAATGGCTAGAAGGGGGTGAATAGCCTAATAAAAATTTAGACAATTATGAGGCAAAGCAAGTGTTGCACTAGCCTACTCAAAAGCAAGCCACCCACCACAATTCTAGTTTAGATAGTATCTATTCACACAATAGCTAAGATACTACTCTATGTTAGTGTGCTCTCAAAGACTAACTAAAGGGCCACACCAACCAAGCAAGCAAGCTCTCACAACTAGGTACACTAAAGAGCTTGATAACTAGTTTGCGATAATATAGTGAGAGTGATCAAGAAGGTTATACCACCGTGTAGATGAAGGAACCAATCAATCACAAGGATGAATAACAATGAAGACCAATCACCTCGGAATCAATGATGAACACAATGATTTTTACCGAGGTTCAGTTGCTTGCCGGCAAGCTAGTCCTCGTTGTGGTGATTCACTCACTTGGAGGTTCACGCGCTAATTGGCTTCACACACCAAACCCTCAATAGGGTGTCGCATAACCAACACAAGATGAGGATCACACAAGCCATGAGCAATCCACTAGAGTACATTTTGGCACTCCGCCGGGGAAAGGTCAAGAACCCCTCATAATCACCATGATCAGAGCCAGAGATAATCATCAACCTCCGCTCAATGATCCTCGCTGCTCCAAGCCGTCTAGGTGGTGGCAACCACCAAGAGTAACAAGCGAAATCCATAGCAAAACACGAACACCAAGTGCCTCTAGATGCAATCACTCAAGCAATGCACTTGGATTCACTCCCAATCTCATAAAGATGATGAATCAATGATGGAGATGAGTGGGAGGGCTTTGGCTAAGCTCACAAGGTTGCTATGTCAATGAAAATTGCCAAAGGTGTGAGCTTCAACCGGCCATGGGACTTAAATAGAAGCCCCCATGAAATAGAGCCATTGTACCCCTTCACTGGGCACAACGTGGGCTGACTGGACGCTCTGGTCATGTTGATCGAACGCTGGACCTCAGCGTTCGGTCGCCCAACGACCGCCATGTGTCCCAACTTTAACGGTAACTTATGTTCACCGGACGCTGCGCTATAACTGACTGGACGCTGAGCCACTAGCGTCTGGCCGTTTCTAGTAAGGTTCCAAAAATGCCTTTTGTTCACCGGACGCGTCCGGTCATGCATGACCGGACCCTACCATCGTTCGGTCAGAGACCCTAGCCTCTGAGTGCTGTCTGACAATAGGACCAAACTCACCTCACCAGCGTCCGGTCAGTCCATGACCTAGCGTCTAGTCGATTGACCGACACTGGCGTCTATGCTGCCGCACTTGACCGGACGCGCCGGTTCTTCTAAGACTAGCATCCGGTCACTTAGTGACCAGCAAGACTAACTCCTTTTCACCTCTAACTTCTTCACCATTGCTCAAATGTGCCAACCACCAAGTGTATCACCTTGTGCACGTGTGTTAGTGTATTTTCACAAACATTTTCAAAGGTGTTAGCATTCCACTAGATCATAAATGCATATGCAATGAGTTAGAGCATCTAGTGGCACTTTGATAACCGCATTTCAATACGAGTTTCACCTCTCTTAATAGTATAGCTATCAAACCTAAATATGATCACACTCTCTAAGTGTCTTGATCATCAAAACAAAATAGCTCCTATGGTTTATACCTTTGCCTTGAGCTTTTTATTTTTCTCTTTCTTCTTTCTAAGTCAAAGCACTTGATCATCATCATGGCATCATCATTGTCATGCTATGATTTTCATTTGCTTCATCACTTGAAATGTGCTACCTATCTCATGATCACTTGATAAACTAGGTTAGCACTTAGGGTTTCATCAATTCACCAAAACCAAACTAGAGCTTTCAATAGCTAGGGCAGCGTAGCCCTGGCATGGACGTATCAATAGCTGTGCGTTGCCTATCGTCGCACCTCAGGGTATGCGAACCTTGGAGGTTGCTCGTACCTACTCCAGGTTTGGTATTGGGAATGATGGCCCATTGGGAGGCCACTTAGTACTGGTTTACCGGTAAGTACTTCGGTTTATTATATTCTTCGATATGGTTACATATGATGAGTTTATTAATGGCTAATTCATTATCGTGTTCAATGCAACAATGGAACAGGCAGGATACACTCCCTACAACTCTGTTTATCTGGATGGAATTAGAGTTAGTTAGAGGGAATGCGAGG
The DNA here is from genome assembly GCF_019320115.1 of Miscanthus floridulus. Taxonomy (NCBI): domain Eukaryota; kingdom Viridiplantae; phylum Streptophyta; class Magnoliopsida; order Poales; family Poaceae; genus Miscanthus; species Miscanthus floridulus. Next base: position 57,478,488 of record NC_089591.1, on the reverse strand, counting down.
CGCAAGTACAGGGAGTACACGGATGGTCTCGACGTCCTAACACAGCACCAGGTTACGCTCTCTTTACTATCATACATATATCTTGTTTGATGTACACTATATCACATCCTAACTCAATTATAAAATTTCGGGTGCATTGGTGTCCTTGGGATGCTCCGGAGCTCCAGTACTATCTCAGTCCTATCACTAGGGATGAGTCAGACGAGTATCGCTACGATGTCCCTCTTATTTTCTTCCATATAGTCAAGATTCACTTGCCTATCAGGGTCTGCAGATAGTTTGGAAGAATGACAGGCTGCCCACCACCGCTTTACTCCACCAACCAAGGATTGTACGGGTGTGTTATCGATTAATAACAAAGCTATAATTCAGAGGTGTGTGTGGTACAACTAACATCATTTTGTTGCAGGTATGACCGTAGGAAGAGGTACAAGACCAAGGATTGGCACGTGACACACAGCGCGCATATCCATTTGTGGCAGAACAGGGTACGACATCTGGTCCATACAGGTCCTCCACACGACCAGCATACCTTCGACGAGTACCTGCGGTGGCTTCACAGGTCTACGAGGACACATATCAAGCCCCCATACACTAAGGAGGCGATTGATGAGAACTCGGAGGAAGATGTCATCGAAGATGTGTACGACGTTACCACTAGGGAGGACACACAGCTACAGAGAGACCTGCTTCAAAGATACGTGGTAAGATACTTGAATGGTACAATTTGTTATCCTTTTGGTATTAAGTATGTGTACTAAAACTATCCAACCGTGTTTCTGTACCTAGGCGACACAATTGTCAAGGCTGTCTAACGAAGCAGTATTTCAGCTTCACGAGTCTAGAGGGCAGAGGTCATGCGTTCTCGTGGCTTTTGTGGAGGTAAACATAAACTTATCCATTCCGAAAATGTTTCTTTAGTGTATATGCGTTTGAGAAATGTACTAACTTTAACGTCCATTTATGCAGAAGGTGAAGAAGAGCTGCAGGAAGCTAGCTCAGAAGCTGAGCTGCATAGACACTCCTTATGAGGAACCGCCACTCCCGGCATGGTCGGATGGTATGTCTTCAGTCTCTTTAAGGACACCAGCCGGCTCTTCTCAACCGATGACAGGTGCCACTTCTACGGTACATACACCACCACATCATAGCGCTGGGAAGGACCCTACAACCGAGGACGACGATGACGACGACGACGACCCCCCGGACTTCCACAGACAGCACGACCAGTGGAACGATTGGCCGCAGGACGAGATCGGCATGTCTCAGCTAGGTGGTGCCCCGCTTGGTACCCAAGGAGTCTCACAGGTACTAACAAAGATAGTTTCTTTAAATACGTATGCTCCATGAACTAACGATCATAAAGAATTATAAGTAATCATGTGTATCATATACTTGTAGGGTATGAGCCATACGCACCGTCGACGCGATCATACCGACGTTGGCTACACTCTCAATGTGTTGCCAACAAATCCGAAGAGACAGAGGCGTCTGATGGATCCTTACACTCCTGGGTCTTAGTTTGTTAGATCAAATGAATATTGGCATCCAAAACTTGCGAAGTTATTCGGTTATGTTATGTCAAACTTATGCTAAACCAATGAAAATGTTATGTGGCAGCTTGTCAACTTACGCACGAACTTTATTTATTTGCTTCATATTCGTTTCTATGCATCGCGGCAGCACTGCCAGCGAGATTAAGTAGCAACTAGTTCGAGAACCGGCAGTCCCGCCGTGTCTCGACGCCGGTGGCCGACGTCTTGCGCGAGGGGTCAAGGAAGCCGGGGTCCATGGTCGCGTCGCCGCCGATCCTACAATATGGGGCCAAAAAGCCCAAGAAATAAGTTCTCTTAAAAAAATATTCATTTTAATCCGATCCAATTTTTCGTAATCGATTAGTTAACATGGTGGTTAACCGTATTATGAAAGACGGAAAAAAAATCATTGCCTTATCAAATTCTCTATTCGGCCGTGAAACTAATTCAACAAAAGACAAAAACAAATCCACTATTGATTTTACGTCAAGCAATACTTAGAATAACTCCCACTATCGGTGCGAGGCGTTTCGATTAAACCGTCCAGGTACCACCGGGCAGGCGGCGGGCGCGGCGGCCAGGCGGGCTTACTGCTCGGGCAGGCGGGACTGGCCGCGGGGTTTTATTCGGCTCTGCCGCGCCACGGATCAAGACGCGTCACTGCCGCGCCAAGGTCGATGACGCGGCAGGCCCTGCCCCGTCAGTGGTCAGCGATTTCAGTCGCCGCCACGTCAGCCCTCTGCCGCGCCACCATGCATGGCGCGGCGCAGGCATTTGGCCGCGAGGGCAATAGGCCCTGCCAGAAGTGTTAGTTTAAAAAAAAAACCCCGACCATGTTAGATTTAAAATTAGTTTTCAAAAAGTGTTAAAATTAAAAAAAATCCACGCAAATGACCAGCATCGACTTGGTCGGTTCACATGGAACCGTCCGGTTTGCCGGTTCTGTAAAAAAACCGGCCTGGTCCTAATAACTCCAGTTGGGAGCCAATTACATTATTGTCTTCGTTTTCAATTTTAACTGCGTGGATGCTTTTGTTTTTTTTTTTACTTTGTATTTGTGTATTTTATTCTAGTTGTTTTTTTATCCGAAGCTTGCCGTTGCTATGATTCCAGGACTTAACGGTGTCAAGTGAAGCCTAAAAGACATAGGTATAAATGACCCAATAATTAATATGATTTTTTATTTACAGATTTATTGTGTATATATTAGACAAATGACAAGACATTTTTTTATAAATACCCAAATGTAATATTTTTGCACAAATGTCCAAATTTGATATTTTGCAAACTTCACATGATACAAGTTAATAAAGAAAGATATCCAGATTGCATCTAAGCACAAATCACATCAAGTGAATAGCCTATATGATTTTGATGGCTAGAGGGGAAGGAGGAGGGGGTTGTTAACTCATTAAGAATCCCTACGAAACCACCAGAGCAAAGTAGTTAGAATAAAGTATGATTCCTAATAGCAACAATTTTACCTAGCTCTAATTCACCTAATATAAATATAATATAAGTGTAAGCCTCTTAAGGACATTTAGATCATTTTACACAAACTAAAAAAATAGCACCATCATTGCTTTCAACTCATATTTAGTCAACGAATCAATAAATAAGCTAACGAACAATGTTTTTCTCTCACAATAAATCAGCATAAGCTAAATTTCAGCAAGATGAACAAGGCCATAATCAGCCTTAAGGGTATATACAAATCATTTTACATTGAGGACAGAGAATCTATAGGGAAAAAAATCAGGATTGCCAAATGCTCAGATTCTTTCGACCTCAGATTCTGACTTATCAGAAAATCTTATTAGATTAGAATTGATTATCAGAGAAGGGTTTGCAAATAGGGCCAAAGAAACCAAACAAGTAACCTGGACTTGCTTTTGCTCGGCAAAGGGAGGCTACTTCAGCGAGACAAGGGTTCTTCCAAGCGTGCCCGGAGACACCACTCCCTTCGCACCACCTGACACAGCAACCGTTCTGACACGGCGGGGCGGGGCGGGGCGGAGCGGCCGGGCGGGCCAGGATCCAGATGGCGGCGGCGACGGAGGAATTGCAGTTCCTGGGATCCATCACTGGGCCGGAAGACGCGGGGGAGGTCGACGGCGCTGTGGCGGAGGAAGGGCGACCGCGAGGCGGCGACAACGAGGAGATCCTGCGATTCATGGACTCGGTGGACGGCTACCTCCTCCTCATGGACTCCCTATCCTCCGCTCTTCGTCAGGTATGCGACCTGCCAGTATTGGTATCTATTCCAACATACCATGGTCTCTTCACTCTTGATTCAGCGGAACACATGCAGTGAAGTACTAATCGGTCGTTTTAACAAGAAATACGGGCCTTTGCTTTAGTAATTTGCACAATGTTACAAACCCTTTGAGCAGAACCGTGTTTCTGACCCAGTTCCTGTTGTAACATAACCTAAGGAGTGAGGAGAATGCACTCGAGGTTTGGGAGAGATGCACCATCATAAATCTTGTACATGGATCTTGCCAAATCCTTGGGTAGAACATGTCTCTGACCCTACCATGGAACGATAGGTTCAGTGATGTTTTGTTAAGACCTTTATAGCTGCACCTGCACCTGCACCTGTGGGAACTCGAGGAGATAGGATTCAGGGTTAGGGAGAGACAGCTCTATCAAAACATTGTGGTGTGAATTTATAGCGCTCTATCCTTCTTTTCCCACAGTTACCTCACACTGTATGTTATGTTGCACCACCCACTGCATTTTCTAGTATGTACTTAATTGCAGTGCTCTGGAACTAATTCTGATCCAGACTCTTGCATCAATTTTCACAAAAGTCTGTCCCTTCTCTGCTATGTTCAAATTGTAGTGACCATGTGATGCTTGGACATGCTGCACCAACATAATGTTGGCTTTTGATTTTTAGATTGAGATGCAGTGAAAGTCATCTTTTCCTGTTTCCGCACTGTATCATACAAGTAAACATGAATACAGGGCTGGCTTGATCTGGCAAGTGCTCGCCATTCTATGGGCCCATCACGTGTTTCGAGTACACTGTTTGATCACAAGGAGCAGTCTGCTGCCACTAAGCTTCAAGTTGTTGATCATGATGGCCTGAAACCATCAGGTAAATTACTTCTCTACTATTTGAGTCAACAGATGCTATCTATCTATCAGCATTGCAGAACTACTTCTAGATTTTAGGAATGCCTTTGTTTTCTCTTGAATCTGGTTCCTTGGTTCAAGGTTTGTTTTATTGAAGCATATTTTTAAATAAAACTAGAAAGGCAATTCTATACACAAATCATGAGCTATTTGCAGCAATTGCTCAGTTCATAATTATAAATATTATCCATTATATTTCAGAGCCAAAACCACACTTTGCTCTATCAAAGTGGTCTTTGCAAGAAGAATGTCACTCCACCTATGATGTCAGTGAGAGAGCTTTTACTGAGCCAAAGATGAGGCATCGAGGATCAGTTACTACCCCAGGTATTAAAATGTGGCCTTTTTCTACTCCCTGTTAAGTAACAAATGTGCTGATCTGATCTCTTTCCTTGACTTGAAGAAAATGGAAACCATGAAAGTGCAAACACCACAGCATCGTCTACTGGTGCTGATGCTAGCAATCATGTAAGTTTGGTACAAAAGTTTCTTTCTTCAAAGGCATTGGAATGTCAGATAGTGAAATACTGCTTAGAGGGAGCAAAGATATATCCCTAGCTATAAAGCAATGCCAAAAACATAGTTTTTATGTGCTTGAGTTACCAGTGTGGCTGAAATTTGCCCCTTGATATGCTTGATCCAAGATATGCCAATGTTTAACCTAAATGCCACAAGAATAATATATTGCAGTATAGTACTAAGCCAATTTCAGTTAGGTTTCTATCCACAGCTGGGGTATCAAAGAGCTGTATTTTGGTACAGTGAATAAGAAAGCTGCTATACTTCTGGGATGCCCAGATTTATTGATTCTCCTTTTGGCCATTTTGCACACTAGGTTCAAAGAGCGAGATCAAAAGCATTATCAGTCTTTGGAGGATTGGTGTCTCCAAAACTAAGAACCACCCAACTTTCATTTGAAACAGGTTTTGATTCTTCATGACAAAAGTTTTTCCAGTTTAAACTATTTTTATCTAACTGTACATGTATTTGTTGCAGCACTTGACTTGATTGTGGAGCTAGCAAATTCAAGGTCAAATATGTTAGCTAGTTTCTCCCAGTTAAAAGAGTGAAGCTTGACATTCAATTTTGAGGTTTTGTACCCTGGGCACCATCTATTCAGCACTCGTGGAATCGCAGAAACTGTAAATAAGTCTTGAAATCCAGTATATTTTAAGGAACGACTAAATAGCATATAATGCTTGCTATGCTGATTGGAAAGGCGGAGCTCACATACCTGTGAATGCAAGAACACATGCTGGAAGCAGTCAGAAATTGCTTGAGGCAACCAGAAATAAACCAACCATCAAAATGAGCCCTTTCGATATGCGATGCAAGTCATGTATGAATATGGTACTAATATCCTCGTCTAAACGGCCGTTTAGTCTGTTTAAACAATGTTTAAACGGTAAACGGAGGCCACTGTGTGGTTGAGGCCCTAAAAGGTGAATTAAACGTCGTTAAAAACCGACTAAACAGAATTGAGTTAAACGTGTTTAAATGAATTAAATGACCATTTAATTCATATTTAGTCAATAGGAGGATTATTATACTACCGCAGTGAACACTGAACTAATTAGCATCATAAGTATATGAAGTGTTATGGGATTTAGATTTCTTTCAAAAAGATTATTTGGTAGAATACTTACTTTTTATATGTGTAAATATGTAGACTTTTATGTATATAAATATGTACTCCCTCCGTCCCATTAAAAATATCGTTTTTTATTTTTAGACTTCTGGTTTCACCGTTCATTTTATTCAAAAGTTTTGTATACATATTATTTATTTTGTTATCTTATTTTATTATTAGAGATACTCTAATAATGATTTATTTATTTTATTATTTGTATAAAAAATTTGAATAAGATGAACGGTCAAACAAGAAGTCTACAAGTCAAAAACGACACTTTCGGTGGGATGGAGGGAGTGTATTTTAGTCTTACTATATAAAACTGTTTAGGCTGTTTAACTCCATTTAAACACCGTTTAAATGGTCTAAACGCTAAATAAAAGGTGACCGACTGTTTACTGTTTAACGTTTAGAATAACATAGTATCCTTTAAAGTATACATTTGGCACGGTTTAAAAAAAAAAAGAGTATGCGTTTGGCACTCTGGTGGGCTCTGCTTATCTACACCGTTCGATTGAATTCTCAAAAGATGCTCAGACTCAAAAGATGCTCAGACGGACACTAACGGCAGCAGACATCTGGACACTCCAATAAAAAAAATGAAACTGTACTTGTATAACTTCTATCAAGCAAAATGATGTGTTTAGGTTGCTGTATGGAGTTCGTTCTTCTCCGTTGAGCACTTGCCAATTACATAACTTGTGTATGCCAATTACATGGTATAGTTCCATAATTTTCAGTTGCAGAGCACACATGGATTGCATTTGTTGTGATCAAAGTTGTATCTGCTATAAATTTGAATCATGGCTAGTTTGTAGACTTGCAAAGAAACACACTAAATAATCGATGCAGCGTTTGAAGGGTGCTATGGATAGGGAAGTTTCACAGCAAAATAAGATGCAAGTTCCTCCTCTGAAAACATATCTTCGGAGGTAATTTATAATTCCTCAAAAATAGGTTTGTAATATAGATAGCATGTAGCATGATGGCTATAAGGCACATATATGGCATGTTTGGCTTACCCCATATTTAATTTGTTCGGCTTTTTTTTTCAGCCGGAACAGTATTTTTCTCTCACAACAATTCAGCCGGAACGATGTTTTTCAGCTAGTTTCAGTCAAGTTTCAGACCAGCGAACGGGGCCATAATGTCGTAATACATTGAGGATGTGATCGGACCATCTTTTAATAGGTTGGGAACTAGCAATATTTTGTATGGGTAATGCTACAGAACCTATGTCCAGAATCTTAAAAAATCGAACGTTCTACTCTCTGCTCGCTCCAGTGATTGGCTCAACAGACCCATCTACGCTCTCTCCTCTATCTACTCCATCTACACTGCGACAGATGACAGAAATCCTCAACTCCTCGCTTCGCTCGTTGCGGCTCACTGCGCTATCCGCCCGCCCCAAGCCGCCTCGCGATGGCGCCCCAATCTCGCGTCGACACATGACACATCTGCCGCGGTGTAGTGCTCCATCCCCCACCGCCCCCACTCTGCCTCTTCGCGCCGTGCCCGGTCCTCACCCCTGCGCACCATTCCTAGTCCCCCGTCGCGTCGAGGTGCCGTCGATGCCGTCGTTCCCCACCAGGAGGTCATGGCCGCTATTAACGTCGCGCCGCCACGACGCTCGATCTCAGCTTGCGACATCACGAGATTCGGAGTGGCTAGACCCGGAGCAGGCTTCTCCAGTTCCACCTCGCGCTCCCTTTCTTCCTCGGATGTTGCAAGCGCATGTTTCAAGTGTTTCAGGTGTTTCATGTGGATGTTGCAAAAGTAGATCGGGATGTTGCATATGTTGCAATGGCTATACACGTATGTTGCAAGCGTCTGTTCTAAATGTTTCATCTATTTCAGACAGATGTTGCACGTGTTTTATCTGGGTGTTGCATATGTTTCACACTTATGTTGCAAGTGTTTCATCCGGATGTTGCATATGTTTTCACGCAGATGTTGTAAGTGTTTTATCTAAATGTTGCATATGTTTTGCAATGGCTACACACATGTTTCCCTCGTATTTGAAACGTATATTGCAAGTGTTTCAACTATTTGGGACGTATGTTGGAAATGTTTCCTCTAGATGTTGCAAAAGTAGTTCTGGCGTTGCACGTGTTGCAGTGGACCCCATCTACAGCAGTTGTTGGGCCCACCTGCATGCGCGTGGGTGTGGAGGGAGCGCGAGCGGCAGATGCAGAAAACCGTGCAGGCACAGATCGAGACGGAAGCGGGCGTGGGACACGGAGCGGCGCGGGATCCCACATGAAGCAGGCGTGCGGCGCAGGCGTCCAGTGGCTTGCCGCCGTACAGACGTTCGGACGCTAGCCTTTCCGTATTTGTATATTAGAGAATTTTAACCAAATTTTGAGGGAAAATAAACATTTTTATTTGATTGTAGGTTGTTTGAAAGCAGATTTTACTAGAGGAAGTTGAACTTGGTGTTTGCCATGCTTTTTTGTGACTTGGTGTTTGCCATGCTAGGCATGTTCCATGATGAATGTTTAATTTTTGTTAAGTATTTTTTTAGATAATAGTATTAATACTATGCAAACACCATCTTTGCCTTTGCTTCTACGGATGAACGCAACCTATCTTTAACTATTAGTCTCATTATATATGCTGATCTATCTGTAGAAAGAGTCAGCGGCTGGTGGCGGCACGAGACGTGCCACAGGCGGTCTTTTGATCTTGAGAGAATTCCTTATTTGACACTGAAGAAATGACCCGTTCCTTTCTTGGCCCTCAAAAAATTTTCGTTCCCTATTTGACATCGAGTTCAACTTTCGTTCCTTCCGTGACACTCCGTCGTGTTTTCCATCCGGCCACCGTTAATTGCGCTGTGAAAAGGCGATTTTGCCCCTGTGGGCCCCACCACCCTTCTCCTCTCCTCCTCCAGGCAGTCGCCTCGCTCCCTCCGTCTCCCCGCAGTCACGCAGACACGCCCGTCCCTCCCGATGGCGCCCTCCACTCTCTCCCTCTCTCCACTCTCTCTCCCTCCCTCCCTCCAACTCTCCATTCCGAGCCCCTCTCCCTCCCGAGCACGGCGGTGGTCCTCCCTTCCCATGGCGCGGCGGCGCTCCTCCCTTCCCTAGGCGCGGCGGCGCCCCTCCCTTCCCTAGGCACGGTGGCGCCCCTCCCTTCCGCGCTCCTCCCTCTCCTCAATGGCGACCGGCGGTAGACTAGAAGCGGCGACGACGGTGGCGTGGTGGAGCAGGCGGCCGCGACGACGACGGTGGAGTCCGGCGAGATCCGGCCTCGGGGCGCGCGGATCCGGCCTCGGGCGACTGGCGGTGGACTAGAAGCGGCGACGACGGTGGCGCGGTGGAGCAGACGGCCGCGACGACGACAGTGGAGTCCGGCGAGATCTGGCCTCGAGGCTCGCGGATCTGACCTCGGGGCGCGCGGATCCGGCCTCGGGGCACGCGGATCCGGCCTCGGGGCGCGCGAATCCACCCACGGATCTGGCGAGCTCGCCGGCGGCAAATCGAGGGCGGGCACAGGCGCGGCAGCGGCTGGATCTGTTGGTGGGGAAGCCGGATTCGGCTCGACGGTGGAGGATGCACCCCGACGGCGGATCCAGCGAGCGTCGACGGCTGCCCGTGGATGGGCTCGGTGGGCCCATGGGTGGCGGGGACGGCCGGCGGCCTTCTCAGGTGGCGCGGCCGCAGACTGGGGGAGGACACGGCGGCCTGGAGGAGAGGAGGGAGAAGGGTGGTGGGGCCCACAGGGGCAAAATCGTCTTTTCACAGCGCAGTTAACAGTGGCCGGATGGAAAACGCGACGGAGTGTCACGGAAGGAACGAAAGTTGAACTCGGTGTCAAATAGGGAACGAAAATTTTTCGAGGGCCAAGAAAGGAACGGGTCATTTCTTCAGTGTCAAATAAGGAATTCTCTCTTTGATCTTTGTTTCGTTCTTGATTTCTCTGAATCATGTACCCCAGGTTTCTACTCTGTAAAAATTTATTGGTTGATGTGCAGGACAGGAGGGAGTGGTGACTGTATGACGAATCCCTGGGATGAATACAAAGTGTTTGCTTGAACTGCAAAGTGCATCTACGGATGAATCCCTCCTGTCCAACAGTGCGAAAAAAAATCATAAAAAGTGCAAAAATTAAAGACCCAAGCAGTTCGAGCAAACACTTTGACCCCCAAATTATCTCATTCTTCCAACTAAACGCCGAAATTGCATGATCCCACTCCATTCCACACAAGATAGTTCCATCACATTCCATATTTCCATCTAGTTCGTACACTCGATTAAACACACCCTAGCAGCTGTCCTTGGATAGCCTACCACGGTGCAAAGGTTTCTCCACCCTGTTAATCAGTATACAAAATTATTGAAATAAGGCCAAAACAGGATTTGAATATTTGTTGAGTTATTCTCTCAGGTGCCTATGAACTTTTCTAGAATTTCAAACATCATACAATATATTTGAAAGTGTACTAGCTACAACTGAAAAATAGCTCAAACAGCATATCTACCAATTGCCACGGTGCTACAAGTATCTGCCAGTGAAACCAGTTGAACCTTTCCTCTATCCTGACTGATAACTCTAGATCAAGAATACAAAAGGAGCATAAACTGCACAATTAAATGTTTAGATGACATCAGAGGTCAAAGGTTGTGCATGTTTCCACTAAGAGTAAGGATTGTACACCTTCATAGCCCCATTCAGTGTCCTTCAGAACTGAAGTTTTTGCAGGGAAACACGGTCCATGATGTTCAGCTGTACAATTTTACTAGGATCACGCTGTCAATTGGCGGTATTCATCATTGGCACCATCTACCACTTGATACCTTGATCTCACATTCTGCAATATTTAATTGTTATTTAGTTGCTGGCCTTGAAGAGCTTTTGACACAATTTGATCTGAGAAAAGTAGAAATAGTTGTGAAGAAACCTCAAGAAGGGTGACATAGTAGAAGTCTTCCATGTGCTGCATAAGAGCCGAACCATCCCTGATTGAGCGGAGTAGATTTATTTCTGTTTGTAGTAGTTTTTCCACAAGTTGCTTCTCGCCTTTCATCTGCAGGAAGTTATAAGTCCAATTAGTCAAAATAACATTCTAGTAAGTAGCAACAAACAGAGGCATACTCACAAATTCAGTAACAAGAACATCAGGTGTGTACTCCCCTATCGCGTCACCTTGGTCTTCATCATCTAGAATGTTGTTATTTACCTGTATCACATAGAAATAAAATTTTATGTTTTTTGGTGACAACTGGGGGACCTGGTACACTAAAACATGGATACCTGGTTAACAACATTATTAGAGCACATTTTGATCGAGAAATGATTAAAAAAACTACTTTACCGGTGCATCTTTTGCATCTCCAAATTTAAGATAAACTGGTGCTTCCACATGGCAATAGCCCATAAGACGTGGTACTGTTGGAATGATATCTCGGTGGTTGACAATTCTCCAGCTGTCCTTTACTTTCTGGAAATAGTCCAAAAAAGATATAAAAATTGTGGTTGCTTTATATTTTTTTAGTTCATAGATCCTTGCAGTAAAATTACGGGATTACAACTTAACTCATAATGATATATTATTACACTGATTCTAATAGATAGGCTTCACCTATGGGAAAACCAGTAACATGCACAAAAAGTTATTCCTGTTGTATGACTACATGTGACTCTTGAATTTGATCTGAGAATTGGCATTCTTCAAGTTCATCCCAGCTCTTTCTCTACAATATTCATCTTTTGAATGCATTGTACCAAAAAAAACTATTTCATTAATGTGTTCCATGGAGAATTGTAACTTGCCTATATCAAGTCATCATATAGTAGGGATCTCCTCTCTGATAAGATGCTATTATGTGAGCATGGGTGTACACATAGCTTAGCTAGGAGCGTAACACCACTATAGTGTAGAAGAATGACAAAATGTCTGCTGTCTGGTTTTCTAAATGCAAACGAAAGGTTGGATTATTCCTGCTTCCATTCTTTCCTTTTATTTATATATATTTTTTTTATTTGAAAGAAAGTGGCAAGACCGCTGGCTTTAAATTAAGATACAGAAGAGAGTGCGTGCAAAATACAAGACCCAGCCATGCGGCCCTGCTATACAAAGGGTTGGCAGCATTTTGTATGTCTTTTGCAATAATACTTCTATGCAGCTGCCCAGACACTTATTTGAAATAAAACCTAATAGGTACTAGATATACATATTTCATATGAACTTCCCCAACATTCCTTAGCCAACATATCAAGGACAGAAAGCAGATTGAATAAAAAGATTAAGTAGTTCAATATTCACATTCATTTCCACACTCCAAATTAAAATGACTGATATTTATTAAATGACCCTTCTGCCATGCCAGAAATTATTGTGAAGAACATAATGGTTTCATTAGGTATAAAAGAACATAATAATTCTCAGTTGTATTTTATCAAGTGCCCCAGTTCTAAATCAATCCATCCAAGTAGAAAATTAGTGTCTACAGAGTTAGTAAATAGTCTTCAAATTACCGCATTGTATACTTCAGCGAATCTTCTATTTCCCACTCTAGGAGAGCCAAAATTGTACATTGTCACAAATATGACACCATTCCTATAAAAGATGACATGACAAATATGAAAATAAAAAATATAGAAAATCATGTACGAACATAGTTGAAAAACATTAGGCCCCGTTTGGATCCTTGGAATTGAATTCATTTTAATAATTATAATTTAGACACATATTAATTAAGCTAATATGGTTGTATATGGATTATATTTGTATATTATTGTTGGCTATACGAGAGAGATATGTTACATTTCTACCGTAGGGGAGCGAGTTGAAGAGCGTGTTATAAGTTTCAAAGTAGAAACATAGAATGATGATCTATAGAATCAATTTCCATCTCCCACCTTATGAATTTGAGATAGGTTTATATGTGAACTTTGGAAAGTGGTGGAATGTCAAATTCCAAGCCAAACAGCCTAATTTATTAAGTAGATTTCAATTCCTCCAAATGAAAGGATCCAAACGGCCCCTTACAGAAATCGTCAACAGCTGCCAACTGCAGAAGTGTTAAAGATACATAAACTATTGGTGAGCTATTTTGACAGTTCTATAACAGCATAACAGGATGATATACAAATAGGAAGCTCAACATTAATATCTTCTTTAAAATTTATGAAGCTCCAGTGCACCAGTACTTTTATTAGAATAACAGGTATCCTGACAAGTTCTTCTTCATTGCTAAGGCAAACACTCTGTAGTGCAGGGGCAGAGCAGTTAATAAGTTGTCTCTTGTGTTCTTTCCAGGCAGGTTTGGGCGGTCATCTTCCAGAGGCTGGGTCTAATTGCTTGAGCAACTCGACCTTCTGTCTCTCGGTTCTCTAGTTGGTGGTGCAATGTCATCAAGGGCCTACCTAAAGATTTGAGAAAAGGACTCAACACGTTGATCATTCTGGTAGCCTGGGAACTTTGGATACATAGGAACTCTTATTTGAAGGAGCTAGCCCCTGTTTTCAGGCAGTGCTGCACAAAGTGGGAGAGGAGTGTGTCCTTTGGTGCTCTGCCAGAGCCTCGGCTCTCAGCAAACTCCTATCTAGGTTGTTCACCCCAGGCCTTCTGTCCTGAGGAGATGCCTTGGTCGAGGTCGTTTCTTGTTTCAGTCTTGTAATGGGCGATTTGCAAAAATAGGTGCTAATATTGTTAGAAGTAGAATGAGGCCAACCAACTGTATTGCAAGGCCCAAGAGGGCTAGTATACACATGTACATATGCAAAGAAGCCCTCCAAGTAGAGGGAAAACACATATACCTCCTATACATCTAACACCCCCCCTCAAACTCATGGTGGATCTACAACACTGAGTTTGGAGAGTAGAAATCTATGATGAGCCCGGGTCTGTGCCTTGGTGAAGAAATCAGCTAACTGAACCTCTGAAGGCACATGGTGGAGCGTCACAACCAGATCATGCACCTGCGATCTCATGTAGGAAGCATCAACGCCAATGTGTTTGGTGAGCTCATGCTTGACTGGGTCTCGAGCAATACTGATCGCACCGGTGCTGTCAGAAGAGAGAGGAGTGGGTGCAGTGGCAGGAACACCAAAATCCTCAAGAAGCCATCGTAGCCATGTCACCTCCGCAGTCACAGTCGCCATAGCACGCAGCTCAGCCTCAGCACTCGAGCGGGAAACTGCAGTCTGCTTCTTGGTTTTCCAGGCAATCAAGGAGGAGCCAAGGAAAACACAATAGGCAGAGAGAGAGTAGCGATCATAATGATCACTCGCCCAGGTCGCATCAGAATACGCCTGAAGCTGAAGAGAACTAGAACGAGAGAAGAAAAGGCGCCGAGAGATAGTTCCACGAAGGTATCGCAGAACACGAAGGAGGTGAGCATAGTGGAGCTGGGTAGGAGCTGAGACAAACTGACTCAAGATATGCACAGAGTGAGAAATGTCAGGACGAGTGATCCCAAGGTAGACAAGACTCCCAACAAGCTGACGATAGCGAGTAGGATCAGCAAGTGGTACACCATCAGTGGGTCGTAGGTGAACACCAAGCTCCATAGGAGTATCAACAGTGCGGTGATCAGTGAGAGCAGCACGGGAAAGAATGTCCTGAGTGTACTTCTCCTGAGAGAGAAAAATACCATCAGATGTGGAGGTGACCTCAAGACCAAGGAAGTAACGAAGGGGACCCAAATCAGGCATAAGGAATGTCTCACTGAGACGCTGCTTCACAAAATCAATGTACTGGGAATCATCGCCCGTGATGATCATGTCATCGACATAGAGAAGAAGAAGGGTGCGACCACGAGGGGAAGTGTGAACAAAAAGAGCAGGATCGTGATCACTTGGCGTAAAACCAGCATCGATGACAACAGAGGAGAAACGCTCAAACCAGGCCCGAGGAGCTTGCTTGAGGCCGTAGAGAGAACGGCGCAACCGACAAACCAGACCATCAGGAACAGAGTATCCTGGAGGTGGCTGCATATAGACTTCCTCTCGCAGCTTGCCATTGAGGAAGGCATTCTTGACATCCAACTGGGATATCGACCACTGACGAACAGAAGCAACTGCAAGAAGAGTGCGAACAGTAGTCATGTGCGCGACAGGAGCGAAGGTCTCCTCATAGTCACGACCTTGCTCCTCTTGGAAGTCGCGCGCCACAAGACGAGCCTTGTAGCGCTCAAGAGAGCCATCCGAGCGGGTCTTTACCTTGTACACCCACTTGCAAGTGATAGGGGTCACGTGAGGTGGCAAAGGAACAAGATCCCAGGTGCTAGTACGTTCTAGGGCAGCAATCTCCTCAGCCATAGCATGTTGCCACTCCTGGTAAACGGCAGCTTCCCGATAGGTCGTGGGCTCAGCCAAGACGGCAGCAGTGAAGCCAAGGCGATCGGGACGACGAAGGGTGCTGCGATCACGAAGAGAATAACGAGGAGGAAACTCGGGAGGAGGTCCAAGGACGGACGGAGAAGAGTCAAGTGGTGGCGCCGGGCGCAGACGACGAGTGTAGTAGTGAGTGATCTCACGGGAAGGACGCAACGATGATAGTGGAGGAGAGACTGGTGGTGGAGAGGTAGGAGGAGGTGGTGAAGGTGGAGAAGGAGGTGGTGGTGGTGGAGGCGGAGTAAAAGATACCTGAGGGGGCGAAGAGGATGGAGACGACAGCGGAAGATACCACTCAGGTAAAGTGAGGAATGAGAGGGACTCAGTGGTACTAGAAGAACCGGAAGGGGAACGAGGATAGTAAGGCCGGGATTCATCGAAGGTGACATCCCGAGAAATCCTCATCCGACGAGCAACAGGGTCATAGCAGCGATAACCCTTATGTTCCGTACTGTACCCAAGAAAAACACACTCAACAGACTGAGCAGTGAGTTTTGTGCGCTCACGAGGTGGAAGTAGGACGTAACAGACACACCCAAAACAACGAAGATGGCTATAGGAAGGAGGGGTGCCGAAAAAACGCTCATAGGGAGTGCAACCCCGAAGACAAGTAGAGGGTTGGCGATTTATAAGAAAAACAGCTGTAGAAACCGCCTCAGCCCAAAAATGAGGAGCAAGCATAAAAGAGATCAAGAGAGCACGAGCAGTCTCAAGAGTGTGGCGATGCTTGCGCTCAGCAACACCATTTTGAGCATGAGCACCAGGACATGAAAATTGGGCAAGCGTACCCTGCTCAGCAAGGTAGGAATGATGAGCAGTGGAGATGTACTCACCAGCAGAATCCGCACGAAAAACTCGAATGAGAGAGTTGAACTGGGTACGGATCATGGTGGCAAATTGCTGGTAAATAGAAAGAAATTGACCACGAGAAGACATCAAATAAATCCAGGTAAATCTCGAATAGTCATCAATGAAAATAACATAATATGATTGACCCCCTTTTGAAACAAAAGGTGCAGGACCCCATACATCAGAGTGAACAAGATCAAAAGGTTTCTGGGACTTAGACTCACTAGAAGGGTAGGGGAGTTGCAACTGTTTGCCAAGTTTACAACCCGTACAATGAAGAGTAGTGTCACCAGAAACAGGACCTAAAACACCACTACCAACAAGGGTGGACAATCTAGAACCAGAGAGGTGGCCAAGACGACGATGCCACTGCGCAAAAGAAGTGGTAGACGAAGCAGCTGACACGGATGCTGGAGAACTGGGTGATGTGGGAGCCAAAACGGGTGAAGGAAGACGCAACCAATCAAGCTCCCAGAGGCGTTGGGAGTCCCGACACCTAGGCCCAGTTCCCACCAAGAGGCCCGTACGGAGATCCTGAACACAACAAGAATCAGACTCAAGGATTATGCGACAGCCATGATCAGTGATTTGACCCGCAGACAAGAGTTGCATAGTGAGTTTGGGAACATGCGAAACAGTAGGAATATTAAATGAAGAGATCGAAAGAACACCTCTCCCAGCAACAGGAAGAGAAGTGCCATCTACGGTGCGAACAGAAATAGGTGGATCGGGGGAAGATAGAGAGGATAAGTGTGTTGCATGAGGTGTCATATGAAAAGAGGCACCAGAGTCGAGGAACCATGGGGATGATATACCTGACGGAGGAGGAGCGGAACTAGAAGCCTGAGCTGTAGTCCCGTGACCGGAGGCGTGAGCTGCAGTAGTGAGGCGACGAAACAGGGCAAGAACCTCCTGCTCCGCTGCAGACACGGAACGAGTGCTCTGTGAAGTAGAGGAACCACCAGAGCCCTGAAAAGAGCGTCTGCCACGACGCCCTGATCGGTCGCGCTGCTTCTTGCGACAATCCTTCTCCTCATGACCATAGATCTTGCAGTAGCCACACTGAATACCAGAAGGTGCCCCCGTCACCACAGGAGAGGGCTGAGACGGAGGCGGAGAGACCTGGGGAGGTGTGGCTGCTAGGACGGAGGGCTGCGGCGGAATACGAGTCACACCCCCAGCTCGAAGACGTGTCTCCTCAGCTCGTAACTCAGGCATCGCCTCTGAGAGCGATGGGCGCGGACGACGAGTCAGCAACTGTGCTCGAACAGTCTCGAACTCGGGACGAAGCCGAGAGAGAAACTCGTGAAGGCGAAGAATGTCTCTCTGGTCCCGGTGACGGTCACAGCACCGGCAAGTACCACCACCGCAGAACTCAGCGCCCAAACTGTCCAGGCGATGCCAGACAGCTGTCATCTGACGGTGGAATTCCTCAACTGTGGAGTCAAGCTGACGAAGCGACTGAGCCTCGTCAACAACAGCAAGGTACATCGCTTCGTTACGAATCTCGTAGCTGCGACGGAGGTGAGCCCACATAAGGTGTGAAGTGGCAAGACCTCTAAAGGATAACGAGAGATCGACCTCCATGCTCGCAAGTAAGATAGCCTTAGCAGATTTTTCCTCGCGCAGCCAAGTCTCATAGACACCGAGATCAGACTGGTAGCTCTCCATCTCAGCCTCAAATGCCTCAAGTAAAGCATTCTTGGCATCATCATCAGCATCTGGCGGGTATGTGGGCGGCGTGGGAAGAAGAGGACGGGGAGGACAGATCCGCTCACCCGTGAGGTAGCCCCACAGCAACTGCCCATCCATGTGGACCTCCATATGAAAAACAAAATCGCTCCAATTGGTGCCATTGAAAATGACAGGGCACCGAGGGACCAGAACATGGACAGGACGTCCGGGAGACGCCATGGAGGAGAGAACGAGCCTCTCTTCTTCTTCTTCTTCTTCTTCTTCTTCTTTTTGTTTTTTTTTTTGTTTTTTTTTTTTTTGTTTTTTTTTGTTTTTGTTTTTTTTTTTGTTTTTTACAGAGAGGAGAGGAGGACCGGCCGGCTCTCTAGCACAAGACCGACGGCTCGCTATACAGGTGCGGACGAAGAGAGGAGAGGGAGACAGAAAGAGTTGAGATGAGAGTGGCAGCAGAGCAACTGCACGGGAGACGAGCCGCGCACGCAGGTGGAGGCGTCCGGCTCGCAGGGCCGCTCGGGAGGGAGCGGGCGCAGTGCGGTGGCGCGGGAGGGCGGCGCGGTGGCGTGCAGGACCGCGCGAGCGGCGGCAGGCCGGCGCGCGAGCGGGCGGCGCGGTTGCGCGCAGGACCGCGCGAGCGGTCGGCGGGCCGGCGCGCAGGGGCGCGCGAGCGTGCGGCGCGGGTTCGCGACCGCTGCGCGATGCGGTCGGATGGCCGGGGCGGAGTAGCGCGAGGGTGGGATGCGGAGGCCGGCGGGGTTGGGCAGAAATCGCCGGCTGCTGCTCAGCAGTCGAAGGTAAGGATGGAAACCTAGCTTGATACCATGTTAGAAGTAGAATGAGGCCAACCAACTGTATTGCAAGGCCCAAGAGGGCTAGTATACACATGTACATATGCAAAGAAGCCCTCCAAGTAGAGGGAAAACACATATACCTCCTATACATCTAACAAATATAATGTAAGGGGTTGTGTTTTGGAGAGGCCTCTTGATCTCTCCTTGTACTATATTTCTTCTTAATGAAATGACACGCAGCTCTCTTGCATTGTTCGAAAAAAAGAGCAATTAATAAGGAGTCATCCAAGTTAATCTGATCTTGTTTGGGACTTTGGGTTTCCTACGTGTTAAATGTTTGACTTTTACATTTCCACAAACCCTGAATCAAATGATGACATATGGTATCTCAAATGAGAAGATCGCAGATTTAGATCAAGTGAAGGTTCAAACTTACTTGGCCATTTGACTTGATGAAAGTTCAAGAGCAAGAAGGGTTGCTAGTGCTCCACCTAAACTGTGTCCAGTCACATAAACATGCCAACTAGGTATGGTTTCTGCATCTTCTTCATCCCTGCAGTGGAATAATTAGATGCTTTGTGAATAAAGTTTGAGATAGTTACTTGGTGAAGCTATATATACAATAAACACATAAAAATCAAAATTTAAATCCAAATATTGTTCTTTTCAGCAATAGTTTTCTGAGATATATAGTCAAAATTCCATGTGGACAGCAATGAGAACATGCTATGGAACGTTGAAAGTTTCCTGCTTCATATTGAACTTATTTGTGGAAAGAAAGTCACCTATTTCACTGCAAAATACTTACTGGAATCCAACGGCATATTTGATGAGAGTCATGATCCTGTTCCTAACAGAGTCATATGCACCTAAGAATCCACTGTGAACCTAAAACATGGTGTGACAACATGTCAGGTAGCAGAATATGATTACAGACACATAAAAGAGTGTAGACAACTAACTTGAACTTCTTGTTTGAAGTCACCACCCAGCCTCTCAGGGTTTAGTCTGTAATCGGGTTCAAGACATGGTGTACCAAGGGAACATAAAATAACAAAAAAGAAAATTACGACTACAATAGCTACAATTTCTTTCTTCAATCTTACCCAGCAGGTACAAGCATTAAGTCAGTTCGCAAATCCTTCCACCTTGACTAGGATGACATGTAGAAACCAATGCAAAGCAAAGTGAATAAGGTTGAATATGTGCCAAATTATAAAGTGAATTTGCAATTAATAGAACGTAAGATTTTCATGTTAATGCATACTTGTTCAGTTCCTCGAAAGGCAACAACCAACCTTCTTCGAGAAGAATCACGCCATATGGCAACCTACATGTTAATATAATCTATCAAAACAAAGGAGACAGGAAACTCATTGATATCGGCATATCGCAACAAAACTCACTTGTGTGTCTGTTGAAACATTGTCAAGAAAACATATCTTTTCAAAGTCCGATTTGATGAAACTGTTACGTCCCAGTGAAGTGGCAAGCATAGCCCATGCCTCCATGGCAGTCTCTGCACTTGCAAACAGGCTCCGCATATCCTCTGCTTTCTGTGCATCAATGGACAGTAAGGTAGATGCGACAGTATCATCCTTTTGAAAAGAATCTGCAGCAGAAGCACCTTGCTCTCTAATCATATCATCTTTGCCATTTGTTTCAGTTGTCGTTACTGACTGATCATGTGATGAGAGGTTTTTAGAAAGTATCATCAGAGCTCCGAGTATATTTTCTGTTTGAGACAATACATCCCGAGATACTTTATTTATGTCTGGAAAGGAAGATTGCACCTCCTCTTTGGTTGTCAATGTTCCATTTTCGTTCTCAACACCAACTGTGTTTTCAGGAGTTGTTTCACTGCCATCACTTGTTGAAGTATCTGCCATTGCAAGTCCAGATTCTAAATATTCCTGTTCAGCAATTTCGCGTGATTTCAGACCAAGTAAACTTAATAGGTCAAATCCATCCAATTGCTTGACCTCTGGAAGAGAAAATCCAAAGTTCTGTAGTACATTTTGGTTGAGTACATTGTTCAGAGCTCTCCAAAAGTATTCATCCGATTCCTTCATATCGGATGATGCATCTCCTTCACTGTTAACAGTTGCAGCAGGAGATCGAGCTTCACTATGAGAATGAGAATCTGAAATGTCTTCAGAATCAATATTCTGCTGTTGAAGCTCATTTGAATTAGTTGGGCCATCTGAGGATTCTTCGTCATTTTTAGAAACCTCAGCTCCACTTTCCAATGATGATGGCTTTGGAAGGTAGGTGTGAGTGAAAGAATTTAGTTGCCCAAATGCAGACTTCACAAACTGACTTGCATTTATACTTTCAGATCCAAGAACCATTCTAAGGGCAGATCCCAGGCTGCTCTTCACAAGAAAGTCAGACACAAAAGGTATTCTCCACCATTGTTTTTCTCGCTCGATGTCATCATAGCTCTCGTATTTGACCTGGCATGTTATACTTAAAACTTAGTTCACTAATTAGAATGGAACAATTACAAGCCTTGGACATAGTGGAACAACTAAAATATCACTATCGGAGAATCATGCAGCTAGAGTATTCATATACCTCTATACTTGTTTGTGCAACGAGAAAAGATGCAGTGCACAGTAAATCCAGCCTATGCTTTACCAATGTGGCTTTAATACTAGATATTCTTATATGTGAGTCAAATTACCACTGTACTCATGGCTAGTTAAAAGGCCGGTCTGCTAGTTCATGTCCAAAAGGCTTCCTAATATGAAAATTATTCTACTGCTATTGCTTCTATAAGAATCTACAGAAGTAAGGATTTTACTGATTTCACTCACCTGAAAGGCAAGGATCTGTTAGAGGATGCACCTTCACATTCGATGATCAGGAAAATAAAATGTTAAGGATCGTACCTCTATCTCAATAGTTCCACCACCACCAAGGCCTTCTAATTCAACAGTAACACCATTATTGTTACCTACAAAGAGCAATGGCGCTATAAGCTTTCGCCAAGAGCAAGATACAAATGCATCCATATTAGATTCAAGGGGAAGATATTGCTTGATTGCTCTGTAATCAACTTTTCACGTGAATATTAAATGAAAAATGAAGCATGACACAAGAAAAAGACCAATGAACATATGTTTTCCGAAAGGGCAGCAAAAGTTTTGCTGCAAGTAGAAGGAGAAAAAATAAAAACAATTGCAGGCCCCGTTTTCTCTAGTGGAAACCAGGCCCAAAACCCACACGACTAAGTACAAAACCATCATACATATTGCATTTTCAGTTTGCCAAAATGCCACAACTGATCGCAGATTTACCAGTTTAAAAAATAGCCTCAGTTGTTTTTTCATATATATTGATCTTTTCATACAACTATCACTAAATAGTGATGAGCTGATAAAAATGGTTTAGCTTATTACTGGTTGCAGATATCAATAGATAGTATTAGCTGTTAGCGTAATACATGTGAAGGTTACTTGAAGCAAAGCTTGGTAGAGCATCTTCCGATACAATGTTGAGTGGGATGAATAAACTTGGGTGAGACATTTCAACAGCATAGTGCTTTATATCAGTGAGATTACATGCAGCTTAGAGACATGTGATTATGGAGTTTCAGTGTTTTACTATAAGTAAGAAAACAACAGTGGCTGTCAGATAGTTTTTTTTTTTTTGTGAAAAATTGGCAGGAGCTCTGCCCTTCAATTAAGATTGGGAATAGAAAAGGTGTTTATGTACAATCAGGAATAAACAACCCATCTGGGACAGCAGTGAAATGGAACACAGCAATGAATAGCCCCCTATCGAAATGCCCTTCTTCTTTGCTCTATGTCGTCTTTAATTCTCGCGGCCACCTGCATCACCGTTTCATATGTGTTGTTGAAGATTCTTCTGTTCCTCTCTTTCCAGAGGTTCCAGAAGATGTAAATGACCATGCCATTGAACCGTCTTCGTTCCGGGCGAGGCACTTTGCTTGAGGCGTTCTCCCACCACTGCCTAATATTAGCGGGGTCGTTCTGTTGCTGTCCCAGTAGTCCATCGAAATGTTCCCAAGCAAGAATTTGACTCCAAACCGCCTTAGCAAATGGGCAGCATAAGCATAGGTGCAGCCCGGTCTCGAAGGGCCCATTGCACAGCACACAATGTTCCTCGTGTGGCCAATCCCTTTTTTTCCAAATTGTCTGCCGTTAGTAGTTTCCCATGTATTAGGCGAATACCTTGCACTTATTTTCTGTAAGCGCTCTCCAAATGAGGTCCTTTCGAAATTTTGTGAACAAGCCTCTGAATTGGGCACAGTATGCTAAGCGGGTGGAGTAATTACCGTCTGGCGTCAAAAAAACCCCAATGCAAGTGGTGAGTGTGAGTTGCATCCTTGAGATTCTCAAACTGGTGGAATTGGCAAGTTAGTCTAAATTGGGACTGAATCAAGCTTATCACAGGCCAATAATAATAATAATAACTCAGATGGTGAGGAAAGACTGTCCCATGGTACTGCACTAAGAAGAAGCTCTTTGTCAAACTGATCGAGAAAACACCCGAACCACGGCTTCACCCTATAAGGTCGCACCATAACCTGGGCCGACCATTACCTTCTGGGCTGGTGATCACTGCAATTGCCCCTTGATAGGATGGACCAAACCAATTATAGAAACTACAGGCTAGTGCCCTACCATTATTTTTTGGGTTGCCAACAAGGGGATTTTTTTTTTTTTTTTGCACCAGGATTTGAACCCTGGCCGGTGTCTCCCTCAACTGGGGAGCTTACCGCTACGCTATAAGAATGTTCACCACAAACTTCTCGATAAGAACATTACATCCTGTTTCAACATGATTTTGACCATGACTCTGTGCAGACCAGAACTGAGAATAAAGAAACCAGCACCCATGACACTGATCAGGAACAGGTTCTGAAAACCTGGTTATAACAAAAGGAATACCATGAGAGATTATTGTGATTTCTTTATTAATATAGAGAATTACCATCAAAAAGTGATTCAAGGTATAATCCAGCATTTCCCATGCGTTTGTGTGGGGTAACAAGGTTTGCATCCCAAGCTGCAACCTATTGAGCAACATGGCAGCGGATGCCAAAAGGCACAGAAATCATTCATAGTAGAACCAAGATATAACAAAGTAGATGATTAAAACCAAAATTAAAAGATGCACACAATCTTATGTTTGATTACTATCACTTACTATTTCTTATCTATTTCTTTCAATTATATACATATAAATATAAATATAAATAATCTTGACCATGTACTCTGCCATCCTGAAAGCTACAGACATGCATTTATGTTTGTTAAAATCATAAATATTGCTGATTCAGTTTAAGCTTCACTGGAGTTGATCCACCCAACTTCCAAAACAATTTTATAACACCTGGAGCGAGTCCAATATCACTACATGCCCTCGGTACTTATAGCATGCAGCAGTTTCTTTGCCAAGACAGAGGAAGATTAATGGGCCTTCCCTTAAACGAAAAAAAGAAAGTGTTTAACAAGACAGACAATGTTGAATAACCAGAACTTTCCTTAAACGAAGAAAAGGGGCTAGAATAGGGGACCATGAAATTATAACTTATTCATACCTGAAGAAGATTTTCTCGAGATTTTCTAATGTTAAATGTGAAATCCTCATTCCATGTTGGCTCCTTTGTCCTACAGTGAACAATTAATGAAATCACACTTCGAATCAACAATGCAAAGGACTAGAAATATTCAAGTTTTCTCAAGAAAATTGTCCACTAGTTGACACAGTATCCCGAATGAAATAAAGCGCTCAGTATATACTGCATAAATCATTTTAATTTCATATAGAAAGGAACTTCTTATTTATAATAGCACTCCCAGCCCCAGCACACACAAAAAGGTATAAGTAACTCACGCCCATTTAATTTGACTTTTTGCAGTTTGACCATTCAGTTGTAGAATTACATAAGGATCACTTGTACCCTGAAAACAAAGGAATTAGTCAAGGGAATTGTTAAAGAGTGGAAAAAATAGGACTTCGATTAATAATTGAAAACATAAGAACTTTTTACTGATCAACTAGAATGAGGCTCAATACAAATTCAGCAGCATAAACAATAGGGAGAATTCTGTATTTGGCACCGAAACAAATCACTCTTTCGTATTTGGCACTAGAAATTTTGAACTTCCTTATCTAGCATCAACTTGAAAATTCCTTACGTATATGGCACTTCCGTCCATTTTTGCCATCCAACCGTTTGTTGACTTCGTTGACCATGTCAGTTTTTTTAATAAGTACCAAAATAGCCCTCTTAATTTGGTTGCACACATCTGCTCGGTCCCTTCTTCCCCGTCAGTCTTCTCTTCCTGTGAAAAAAAAAACAAAACCGAAGCCGGAGGAGATGAGGATGGGGCGGAGGAGCCGTCGGCCGCCGGCGCCCAGCAAATCACGGCGCCCTTCCTTCAGCTAGAGGCGCCGGTCCCTCAGCCGAGGTCTCCCCATGGTGGCAGATTGACGAGCGGGTCCAGCAGGGGTCGAGGCAGCGGGGCGGGCCGAGCTTCCGGCAGGGGACGCGGCGGTGGGGCGGGCTCGCCGGCCGGCGCTGGCCCCATCTCGCGGGGCCGGGGGCGCGGTACGAGGAGATCGCGAGGCGGCTCCGCCGCAAGATCGACGGCATCTGGGCGAGGTACGAGGAGATCGCGTCGGACAGGAAGAAGCTCCGGCTGCGGCCCGACGACGGCGCGCCCCGGCCGGCGGCGAGCCCGCTCGTGCCAAGCAGCGCGCTTCCCCGTCCCGAGCGCCTCCACGGGCGGCAGCGCGACATCGAGAGGGTCGCCGCGCTGGTACGAGGGGAGCCGGACGGCGGGAGGACCTACGCTGTCGTGCCCATCGTCGGGATGGCCGGCGTCGGCAAGAAAGCTCTGATGCAGCACGTCTACGGCATGGAGGCTGTGAAGTCGTGCTTCGAACTGACACACTGGATTTGGGTATCCTATGAGTTCCAATCGTCATTACCAAATGATGAAATCTTAGGCTCATGTCTTCAATTTCCTTCTCTTGCATTGCTTGAACAGGTAAAGCTCGGACATCAACTCCTTCACGAGAACAGGACAGCTTTTAGTCAGATGCTCAAAGCCATCAGTTTCCATGACTGCTTCCAGTGCAACAGGAGATTTGAGAAACTCAATGCAAGCCTACTTGAGACCACGGCAGGAGTGCTGTTCAGCCAACACCAACGTGGTTGCGGCCGTGCCGACGTCTAGGTGCCTGTATAGCTTCTCCTCACAAATCAGCTTGAGCCTCTGCATGTCATACCTGTCCGCCGCTTCCAGCAGATGCTGGGCCATCGCGGCCTCCTCTTGTTCCTCCATCTGTGGCAGCGAGTCAGTGTAGATGAAATGGAGCAGGGCCACCTGAGGTAACATGTCATCAATCCGGATGCAGTCCCCTGTGGTCGTGCTCTCCTTCATGGCGCCCCACAGCTCTGCTTTGAAGACTCGCGACCGGGCCGCAAGCAGAAACCTGTGAGCGCTGAATGACCTCGCACGGGGAACAGCACGAGCGGACCTCGCGTGCGGCAGCGAGCTGGGAGCTCGCGTGTGGGGCCACGACAGTGGCGCCGGTGCATGGTGAGGCGCTGTGGTGCCGGCAGACCTCGCGCGGACAGCGGCGAGCGGCACGCGGAGACCGCGATGACCAGCGCGCGGCACTGGCGAGGTTGCGGCAAAGCGAGCTAGGCGCTCCCGTGGGGGCAGCGACACGCCATCGTCCTGCCTCCTTCAGTCGGTAGGGCAGCGATGCGGGGACGTTGGTACAGGGTCTATGCGTCGGGTCGCCAGGGCGATGGCACGGGGCTGCGCAAGAGCTCCGGCAATATCGTACATACTAAAATACTTGAACTTCCCTATTTAGCACCGTGGATTTCTGCTGCAAAACAAGGGTATTTATGTCTTTTTATCAGCCACTTGACACCGTTACGGTCCTAAATGGACGGCAGTGCCATTTACGAAAGGAAATTTCAACTTGATGCCAGATAAGAATGTTCAAATTTTCGAGTGCCAAATACGAAGCACTGATTTGTTTCGGTGCCAAATAAATAATTCTCTCTAAACAATAATGCATCATCGTACCCATGGATCCATTGCAGGAAGGTTTATGCCTTTCTTCAACCTGACGACTAGCTGTCCATCGTATACTTCACGGAGAAACACACTGCAATAGTTGTGGCATCGATGCATCATTGACAACATTTACAGTAACGGCTTAGCAATTAGCTACAACAAATGGTCCAAGCTCTAAAAAGAAGGGTAGGCCCAGAACTTACTCGGACAGGAACACTGTCTGACAGTCAGCCGCATCAGTTTCGCGCCAGCCCACATCTGCCTGTCAAATACGACGACCAATCGTGCCACGTAAGCTAATCCATGGCGGTTGCCTCCACCACCAGCTTGGACTAATCCAGTTCAAAAATGGGGACGAATAGCTCATGACGGGAGCAAGGTGCTCACTGGCGGAATGGTGTAGGCTTCAAACGCGAACCCGGCGAGCACGACGGCGAGGTTGATGTCGAACGGCGGCCGCCGCGGCCCATCCTCCTCCGCCACCAATCCCTCCCCAGAGCTCTCGGAATCTGGCTGCACGGCTGACGGCTGGATGCCGTCGCAGCTTATGCGGCACCTTGCCCGCAGCCCCGCCCACCGCCTCCGTCCCCCCCTCCTCGCGACCCAGCACCGCAACACCACCGCCGCCCTGCAGCCCGGCAGCGAGTGCGCGGGAAGAACCGAGGTCGTTGCGCGCGCCGGCGCGACGCGGCATGCGACTGCGGGAGCACTAGTCGAGGCCATGAACACTCGGCGATTGCCGGCGTTTTGGCTGTGCTCACTCCGCCGTCGCTCCCGATCGTGAAAAAGGAAGAAGCGAGGAGGCGCTCCTACTTCTAGCGAGGAGCGCTCTAGGCTGTTCGTGTGATGGGGGGGAAGAGAGAAGGCGCGCCACGAGCCCACGATACATGATTGCGCTGGCCTGCTAGAGGACTCGGTGTCTGCTTAAGGGCGCCACTACGCTGGCAGTTGGGCCCAGTTACCACTGGTCGCTCGTGTCATTTCGCTAGTTGTCAATCAGAAGGTAGTGCTCACGGCAAATTGCCTCTGTTTGTTCAGCAGTATCGCAATTCTGACGGCCTCGATTTTTCGCTCGTCCTATATCTGTCAAGAAAATTCTTGAATTTAGCATCTTTACATCTCTGGGCCAAAATGCATCGAATACGTCAGATGTCCAGAACGATGTGTTCTTCGCAACAGGCACCAAAATCTCGTCAACTGCAGCAGCTATACAATTCTAGACCGAGACAAGAAACGCGAGGCATGCCTGCCGCGGCAATCTGCGCACGGTCGCCGCGCCGGCGGCTAGCCGGCTACATCAAGTAACCTTCGACGCTGCCGTCGTCCGAGGGGCGACCGTGCTCGCTCATGCTCCCCCTCAGCCTGTAGAAGCTGTGCTTCCCCTTGGTGCGCAGCGGGCCGGACCAATCGTACATCGCCAGCGACTCGATCTTGTCCAACACCGCGTTCGACGCCGACCGTGGCCTCCGCTCGTCGGCGCCGGCAGGGTCCGAGCCGTAGCCCAGGGGGAGCGCCGGGCCCGGAGTGGCCGGCGGGTCGTCGTTCCACGAGCTCCTGCTGACGTCGTTCCACGGGGACTCCTCCGTCGCGCCGCCTCCGAAGGAGCCGCTGCAGGTCTCGTCGCCGCCCCCGCCGCTGTGGATCAGCTTCAGTGCCTGCACGACCTCGCCCATGAACGGCCGGTGCGACGCCTCGACGTGCACGCACATGGACGCGATGGCCGCCGCCTTGGCCAGCTTCTCGAAGTCGTAACCGGCCGGGAGCGACGGGTCCACCAGCCGCTGCAGTCCTTCCCGGGTGGTGAGGAGCGGGCGCGCCCAGGTGACCAGGTTCTCGGACCCCGGTGGCTGGGTCATGTCCACGGGTTTTCGGCCTGACAGCAGCTCGAGGAGCACCACACCGTAGCTGTAGACGTCGCTCTTGACAAGCAGATGCCCTGTCATCGCATACTCTGGGGCAACGTACCTGCAGAGCATGGGGGGAAATGAATCAAATGATCCATAATATATAGCACTACATTAATTGTTTAAATTGTTCAAACAATCTATATCAAGAGTGATTACACTCGCCATCATCAGAAGTGCATACAAGAGTTGTATGATGGCACTTGTTGATTAACACTAGTAGATGTCTTACCCGAAAGTCCCCATGACCTGAGTAGAAATATGATCCACCCCGTCTGATGCTTCCTTTGCCAGCCCAAAATCAGCAACCTTGGGGGTGAAATCGTTTTCCAATAGAACATTGCTTGCCTTGAAATCCCGGTGAATGACATGGGGGTTGGCGTCCTCATGCAGATAGGCTAGTCCCCTTGCTGCGCCGAGGGCTATTTTCATTCTAGTGTCAAAATCAATCGGGCCATATATTTTATCTGGACCTGAAATATCAAAACAGAAGTGCAGGAATAAGTGATTATTACATGCCTACAAAAAAATAGTTATGTTTAAGTTTCTTAAACTGTGTAAGTACAGTTAAGATGCTATGAAAATTAGCGTGCTCAAATACCATGTAGACGAGATTCAACACTTCCGTTTGGAACAAGCTCAAATACCAAGCACCTCGTGCTCCGTTCAATGCATATACCAATCAGCTTGACAAGATTGCGGTGATGTAAACGACTTAGCATCTCAACCTCTGCAATGAAATCGCGATCTCTGTTGTGATGTCTCCTAGTAAGCAATTTGACAGCAACCTCAACACCATCTTCAATTACACCGCGATAAACACATCCATAACCCCCTTCACCTATTATTTTGCTGAAGCTGAAGTTTTCTGTGGCCTTCTCAAGCTCAGTTATTGTAAATGTCTTTACGGTGGATGTGCAGGTTCCTATTGTTGAAGCAAATGATGCTGCTGAGCTGCTTGTACCAGAGAACGATGACCTCATAGCTGAAACAGAAAAATAAATTCTATTACAAAAATTAAGGGGAGATTATATTCCATTAGGGTGTTCTATGCTTCTTTATGCATTGTTGTTCATGAATTAAATCAAGATCATAAGTAGTGCCCTTAGTGTTCAAGTCAGTGCTCTGTGCTTGCTGGTCTTTTGATGTGTAATTTTTTTTTAGATAATGGATAAACATCCGGCTTCATCTACACAGGGTAGAATCATACCACTTATTACAAACTACTTGATGTGTAAATAGTAACAAGATCATTGTATATCACGACATACTTCGATACATGACAAACCAAAGTATTGATAGTGCCTCCATTGGACCAGATAGAAGAACAGAAATGAAGCAACAAGAAATTTAAAAACCAAAGTCAAGAACCATCAAGGACCAGGTGAGTTCCTGGCAACGGGAGGCAGGAACACAGGAGTGTGCATCAGCTGACTCATATTCTAATTCAGGGTACAGGAGTATAAAGTACCCCTGTCTAACAAGGTCAAGGGATACCATATAATTGCATCTTAATCAATCCAAATGCAAATGACTATAGTGCAATATACCAGAAGTATAGTATAATGTGCCAATTGTCACGAAAATTACCTCCTTTTCTAGTGATGGAAGAACTTGAAATAGGGCCCATAGCATGAGAATGTTTTAGTCCATTGAATCTCCAAACGATGCCAATGGCCAAGCACGTCAAAACAAAAATCACAGCTGACAGAGCAATTATGGCAACCATTTTAGAGTTAATCTTGTGATGGCTTCTATTGTGTATATTTGCACTAGAAGGGTCCTCGTTACTGCTTACTGGACCCAAGGATCCAGGAATAGGTACTAAAGAAGGAAGGCCTGCGATATGTGTATGGTTAGATAAAGAAAAGAACAAGGATTAGATAAACAAAACAACAAAAATCACTACAGAAGGCTAGTGAAGTGAATACATCAACATCTATTCACCTGGATAATGAACATATGTAGCAACATAGTCACCAAAAACGGATGAGTTTATTGGAACCTTCTTTTGCAAAAATCTGTTGCTAATCAGTAAGGCTGAAGTCCTATCAAATTTCTGGCCTAATGGCACCAAATCGATGGTTACTGTTGTTTTTTCAGGATCTTGAAGACTACTCCCAGCACCCATTATCCGAACTTGACTCTGTTTCAGGAATGTACCTGCTGCAACCTCAATTTCTAACTCATCGATTCTGGGAAATAATTGATACGGTGCCACGCCAAGATCAAGCTGAATTTGCATAGGATATACACAACCACAGGGTGAACCAATTGGAGTCGACGTAAGTGGAGCAGAACAAGTTGTTCTGCTGCAATCTGTCAAAATTCAGGCATGAAAAGGTCTTAGTATTGTTGATTTCTTCATACTAACAATAAGATTTGTCATTTCTATTGGACAGTTGAGAAAGTAAACAAACCTTGTCTTTCTGGCGAAAAAGATGAAGGTGGTGGGGAAGCATGATGCCTTCTTCTGTGATGCCTATGCACTGGGTGAGCAATAATGGGGCCTGAGTATCAAAAGGAACAATGATTTGTATGAAGAATGCTAAATAGAACAGATAGCTAAAGTGGAAAGGTACACATTGAAAAATGTATTTTCGGTCATGGTGAGAAACTGAGAATTATATCTGCTTGCTACAACTATACTATTCATGTGTATAAATCTCAAGGGTTTTTGTACTTACCTTGAGGTTGAGGAGAAGGGGCTGGGCCAGGGGCTAGGGCAGGAAAGCGATGCTGATGGGTTCTACTCCAGAATCCGAATAAGTATGATGCAAGACTTGTAGTTGTAGAGCTTGATGTTCCGAGTTGCACTGCTTTGGATATTCAAACAAGAAACAATGAACCCAAACAATGCATACAAGCATCAGAACTCAGAAATAAAGAGCGAGCGCTACATTGACGAAAATGTCTTTAATGCACTGAATATTGTTGGGTTTCGTTCTCTGCATTTGGAACTGTACAGTCTGTATCCAGTCAGGCAACGCAGAGTTTGATGACAATTGACAGCTCTAGCAAGAAAAAGACAGCACAAAATGAGGAGCCCAAAACCCTCACCAAGCACTTGAACGAACTGCCAAAGCCTAAAAATTTCGAGCTCGATATGAGACAGAAAATGCTACCATAATAGCTCCCATCGTATCTACCGCACGCTGTTTTAGCAAACCTAGCAACTCCTACTCGGCCACTCAGGCTCGCGGAAAAGCATACCAGGAATCACCGCGCCGCCAAAGCCGAAAAAAATCGAAGTGCAGATTTTTCAGAAGGAATTCCAACTTCCACATGCCAAAGCCTGAGGCATGATTCAGATGCGCTCGGACGAATCACGAGAGCAACAGCTCCATGGAGGAAAAGGCGAAACCTCAAACCATCTTCTGCCCCCACACACGACCAGTGGAACTTGCCACGCACGCCATGCCCGCCGCTCCTCCCCGGCGATCCCACCGCAAGAACGCAATCCGCGCTAGAATTCTCCTCGGCATTGCAACCCGAACGCGAGAAAACGCGAAGCACGGGGAGGAAACGAGGAAAAATCTCAAGGACGCACCGCAGAGCACGAGGAGGAGTAGCGCCGCTCCCCGCGGCGGCATCTCGGGACGTCGCGGCCGCCGGCGTCGCTGGTGGGAGGGCCCGGCTCAACCGCTCAAGGCGCCGCCGCCATGTGGACCCCTGGCGGGGGATCCCAGCCGAGCAAGTCCGCCTCCTTCCTTGCGCTCTGCTTCCCGCTGCGCTGCTGCTCTTTCTTTCTTTCTTTTTTCTCCCTTCTCCAGACTGCAGAGTCCTTTTTGGTTCTTCGCATTGAAGTGAGGCGCTGGTCCCGAAGGTGCATTAATTGGCGGGTGGGAGATACACCGAGACGAGCGAGGAGGCCTCTGAAGGTTTTTCTTTTTCCTTCCAAGCGTGTCTTGTTTTTTTTAATATTTTTTCTGTCCAGGGTGCAGACCGGTCAGTGGTTTCTTCTATTCTCTCGAGCTTCTGAACTCTTTTGGTACTACATTTTTATGTTTTGAAACATTGTTTGTCCTCCTTTTGGAATTATCTTATGTGATTTACTAGTACGCTCTTAGCCGGAAAATCGAATTCTAGGTAAATTTGTTAGGTTTTGAATCATATTATCATAAACCTCTGTCTTTTTAGTGAAAAAAAAGGTAAAACCCGTATCATAAATAAACAGATTACATTTAGTAGAATCCAGGTACTAACAAATGCCTTCTATGTTCCAAGTCTGCCATTTTTTCGGAAACAATATGACAAATCCAAATATAGTGTTATATTACTATATAGATATTCTAATTTAGTAGTACTACTCCGTTCCGAAAAAGAAAATTTACTGTTATATGTTTCAACTAAATCAAACTTTTATAAGTTTGACTAAATTTATAATAAATAGTATCCATAATTATATCTCCAAATAGATTTACAAACGTTTTAAATTTTTTATTGTAGTAAATTTTAGTTAAATTTAAAACTAGTTGATTTCTTGAAAAAACGGAAATTTAAAACTAGTTGATTTCCATGATTAATCCGACGGGAGGGAGTAGTCTACCTGTCTACTGTCTATAGCTTGGGTCATGGCGTTGCTTGAGCTAGTGTGGGCCTAGAGCAAACCAACAATTTTCACGGGAGGCGAACAATAAACAGCTAGCGGTGCTGCCCGTGCGGCCGTGCGGGACTGGCCTGGTCTTTGATGCCAGCCAGCCAACGCGGCGCTAGACTAGACTTGAGAAGAGTGAGCTTAAAGGAAGAGCATAAAAGCCCAGGCCCACATCATCCAGTGCAAGTCCGCAAAAGAACAAAAAGCTCGCAAACTTTTACAGGTACACCAAAATGTAATAATAATAATAATAATAATGCCCGGCGTCGAAAAGAAAGCATAAGATACGCGTGTTCATGCATGATAGTTGTTTTGTCATTTAGGAAGACGACGTGGTGGTACATCATTGCAAAAGACTAAAGAGGTTGGGAGGAGCTCTTAAAATTTCTGTCACATCGAATGTTTGATACTTATATGGAATATTAAATATAGACTAATTACAAAATTAATTATACAACTTGTGACTAATTTGCGAGACGAATCTTTTAAGCCTAATTAGTCCATTATATGACAACGTGGTGCTACAGTAACGTATGCTAATGACGGATTAATTAGGCTTAAAAATCGTCTCGCAAATTATCCTCCATCTATGTAATTGGTTTTGTAATTAATCTATATTTAATGCTCCTTATTAGTACCTAAACATTCGATGTAACATAAATTTTAGGAGCGATTAAAGAACCAAACATCCTTTTCACTACAGCAGCCAGTGACTTCCCCGAGTGCCAGTTAAACTCAGGGAAGGCCCAGTTGCACTTGGGGAAGCCTTCCCCGAGTGCAGCACTCGGGGAAGACTCTCCGGCTAATCCTCATCCGGCAAAGGCGTCTTTTCCGAGTGCCGAAAATTGTACACTCGGGGAAGGCTTTGCCGAGTGCCGTGCTGGCACTCGGGAAAGATTTGACGCCGTTGGCCGACTGTCGACGCCGTTTTCTTTTTTTTTTCTTCCCCGAGTGCAACACTCGGGGAAGATTTACACTCGGCAAAATAAAAATGCGAAAAAACCCCGAAAATAATAGCAAAAAACCCCAAAAAAAATTCGGGGGAGGCCGCCACCATTGATGTCGCTGCATTTTTTGCGTAAAATTCGCGGCTAACGCGGCCGGCGGGATTCAAACTCACAACCTCTTCCTCACGTGTCTGCTGCTCTACCACTGTACTATACTGTCACTTGTGTCTAGATTCCGTTATCTATCCTCATATATTATACTAAACCGAGAGTAAATTGCTTGTTTGATGCCCTAAACGAATTTAAATCAAAAAGTGGTAAACTACAAAGTTTTATAACTTTTCGAGATGTACAATTTTCATTTAGGAAGTTTTTCCATCCGAGGTCGTTTGAAAAATTCGAATTTCAAATTTGAGAGATTCAAACGTAGTTTTGCATGATAAGATGATTTCAAATCAAAAAGTTGTCAACTACATAGTTTCATAACTTTTGGAGATCTACAATTTTCATTTAGGAAGTTTTTCCATCCGAGGTCTTTTGAAAAATTCAAATTTTAAAATTTTCAAATTCAAACGTCGTTTTTGCATGACAAAATGATTTCAAATCAAAATGTTGCCAACTACAAGGATCGTTCAAGAAGTTTTAAATAATGTAAGAAGGCCTCACAAAAAAAAATGGGGCAAAAAAAAACAAAAAAAATTCTTCCCCGAGTACCTTCCCTGACCCTCGGCAAAGAGGCCCTTTGCCGAGTGCCATGACAGGGTACTCGGGGAAGTCAGCCTCTTTGCCGAGTGGCAGGGTGCGACACTCGGCAAAGCATTTTTTTTTGTTTTAACGGCGTGGGCGGGATGGGCCGTCAAGTAACATTTTTCTTTGCCGAGTGCCGCTCTTCTCCGAGTGTTGCACTCGGGGAAGAGGGCCTTTGCCGAGTGCCAGGGTGCGGCACTCGGCAAAGCCTCTCTTCCCCGAGTGCTATTCTTCTTCGAGTGCAACACTTAGGGAAGATTGGCTTTACTAAATGCTCGATTTTTGGCACTTGGGAAAGCCCGCGACACTCGAAGAATTTTGCCTCTCCCGTAGTGTTTGTGTCTTTGACTTTGTGAGATATGCTTGCACTCAAAGAACTTGCTCCCTCTCGTTGGCATAGGTATAGAGCCTAATGACCCAACAAAATCGTGATGATCACCATGTCCAAGAACACACGGTGGACCTGCATGCTTGGAGGTGAGAATCCCCAACTGCTGGACGGGACGACCACCACGCTGTCGTCCGTGCATGCATGGATTGCGACAGTAGTATGCATGCTGGCTAACACATTGATGCATACTCCTATGGTCCAGAGGGTCCAGAAACCTATATACATGAAGAATTGAAGATCGTATTCGTATGCCTCTCCCGTCGTCGTCGTCGCCGCTCCTGAAATGAATGAAAGAAACAGTAAAAAAAACTCGAATATAATCTATCCTGGTGGGACGTCGATGGCCTGGCCGGTTAGTTAGCTAGCTAGCCAATGCAAGTTAACCTTACAAGGCAGGCTTCCATGTCTGCTCCTTCTTTTGCTTGCTTTTTTGGTTCTATACGCCGCCGTCGGTAGAATAAACTAAACGCGAGTGGGGTGGGATACGACTGCCGTGTGCACTGGTGACTGGTCAGGAGTTACATGATATATGCTTGGCTTGCGCCGGTGACAAAACTCGATGGGCGCCTATGGAGTCGTCGCCCGTCGGGTTGGGCGGTTGCGACGGGGGAAAAAGGCTACGCGGTTTGCGCACTGCATGCTCTGCTCTACCACGCATGTTGCCGATGGGTGCGATCTGAGTTGACGCGTTCACGTGCGATTGTTGTCTCGGCCCGTTCGGGACGCAACAGTCCTCACACCATAGGCCGTGTTTAGTTCACGCACCGAATCGGCGCCGCCAAATTCCAGGTGGTACTGTAGCTACAGTATTGTTTTATTTTTATTTGGTAATAATTGTCTAATCCTTGACTAATTAGGCTCAAAACGTTCGTCTCGCAAAGTACAACCAAACTGTGCAATTAGTTTTTAATTTCGTCAACATTTAGTACTCCATGCATGTACCGCAAGTTTGATGTGACGGGAAATCTTCTTTTTACATAGTGTCAAATTCTGGAATTGGGAGGAACTAAACATGGCCATAGCGTAAATTCCATTGCACTCATCTATCACCTCATAAGGAAAATCCCATTGCACTCCTAGAAACACACGCTTCCAAAGGGCAAAGGGGTGACATGATGCAATGAGAGAAACTTGTGAACAAAGACGAACCAACACCTAACTTTTTTCATTTTGACGATGATTTCCCTAGCTAGTCTTGTTAGGGAGCTCACTCTCTGCTGTTTCTTAGCTCCGGTTCCTTAATTCAATGATAGACTGACTGATTATGGTGGAGATTGCAGGGTGAAAATGATTTTGAAGTACTTCTGGTAGAGTGTGGGGTTTTTTAGCTCGTTGTGTAAATAGAAAAGTTTTTTTTTTGTTAGATTTCACCAAAATTTGTGAATTCTTCTAAGAAGCAACGCCAAATTGCCCCTCAGGATCAGGATCAGCCCATTAGAAACCTGAGCTCTGAAACTTTTGTTATGCACGTACTGCTCCATGAAAAACTACTCCCAGTCAGTTAGCAGCCACCGGCCGGCTGGGTCCAATGCATCGGTCTTTTCCGGAAATCATAAACACCATCGCGAAGGTAGATGATGAAACATTTTGGCATCATACGCATTAACCAACCCCCCAGAGCACTTCAACCGCAACCACAGTTATCACCCAAAAAAAAAACGCAACCACCGAACCCAGCACGGCACGGTAGACCTTCACTTTTGATAGCCTGCTTGATTAGGCCGTTGCCGTCGAGATGCATGCATATGATGGTCTTAGGCAGTAGCGCAATGCCATATGTGTGAGCTATCATTTCAAAATAAATGCATTTGTACTTATGCACCTAGATAACCAACTATCTAGGTCATACCTAAAAATATACTTATTTTAGGATAGTAGGAGTAATGACTTTGTGAATCTCGAGACATGCCGGCTCAGTGTTTCGGAGGTGTTTATTGGGGTAGAGTTTGCGTACGTGTGTTCATAGGGGTGAGTGTGCGTGCGTGTTGTGGACTTCTGCGTTGTACTGTATAATTCAAAAATAGTATTATTTACCACATATAAGTAATAAAAAGTAATATATTGATTTTTCATATTTTATTATTTTTAAACACAATTAGCATAATAGATATTCTAAGTCACTATACAATTGTAATAAACTTATCAAGTTCTAGTCTACATTTTTTTCATCTATATCCATATTTTTCTCCTTTGAAAAGGACTTTTGTGTATTTTGAATAAACATAATTAGTTGAAATGTAGGTAAACTACGAACCCCAATAAAATCCAACAAGATAACTAGTTAATTATGGGCCTTAGGACCATATAACATATAGTACATCTTGTTGCAATGCTTAGACATATTTGTTAGTCTCTAATAAGCATGACTAATATATATTTTAAATTGGAAAAATATATTACAATACCAACATTACATTGCCAACCGGTATAGGCCCAGCCCACTGCCGCACTTGGGCTCAGGCGACGAGGAGCGGCGGGGCGGTGTTGGGCGGAGCGGCGACATGGCGGAGCGGAGCGGGGCGTGGCCGGGTGATACATGGAGGGCCGGGGGCTGGGGGACGGCGTGGGCCGCGTGGCGGCCGGTCAAGCGGAGCGGAGGCAGCTGAGGGGAGACGGACGAGAAGGGGCGAGCGTGGGAGTAAAAAACCGAGGGTGAAGCGTGAAACCGCGCCGGCTTCACCACGGCAAGACGCCGGAGGAGACTCTTGCTCGCTTCGCTCGACGAGATGGCGCGTGCTCCGCGGCCGTCTCCGGTGCCCACCCTGCTCCACCTCCTCTCCTCCCACCCCTCCCTCTCCGCCGCCGCCCACGCCGCCCTACTCAAGTCCTGCTCCCTCTCCAGCCCCGTCCCGATCGCGGCCACCGCCCTCCTCACCGCCTACGCGAATGCCGGACTCCCGAGCGCCGCGTCCCGCCTGTTTGACGAAATGCCCGCGCGGGACGCCGTCGCGTGGAACGCGCTTCTCGCCTGCCTCGTCTGCCACGCGCGCCCCGGGGCGGCCGCCGCGGCCTTCCGCGGCATGGCCGCCTCCGGGCTCCCGCCCACGGCCGCCACGCTCTGCACCCTACTCAAGGCGTGCGCCGCGTCGCGTGCCGCCTGCCCCGGCCGCCAGCTCCACGCGTGGGGCGTCGTCTCGACTCTCGTGCCACGCCGACGCCGACGTCATCATGGCCACCGCGCTCGTCGATCTCTACATGAGCTGTGGTCTCGTCGAGGACGCCATGGGGGTGTTTGTGCTCACGAAGTGCCCAAAGGATGCCGCCCTGCACAATGCTCTTCTCTCAGGTTGCGTGGAGAACGGCTGGTTCAGCGACGCCTTCTCGATGCTGAGGCGGCACATAGAGCTCAATGGGATCTCGCTGACCTCTGCTCTCACGGCCTGCGCAGCGACAACCAACTTGGTTTATGGTATGCAGGTGCATTGCAAGGCTCTCCGTGGTGGGTTTGATTCTGACACCATTATATGCAATGCGCTTATTGACATGTATGCAAAATGTGGGAGGGCAACAGCTGCGCGTATAGTATTCGACCGGATGGCTACCAGAAATGTGGTCTCCTGGTCAAGTATGATTGACGCTTACGGTCGCCATGGACATGGTGTGGATGCTTTGGATTTGTTTAAGCTAATGGAGAAAGCTGCACCAATGGTCTTGCCAAATGCTATCACATTTCTGGTGGTTCTGTCAGCCTGCGGACACTCTGGTCTGGTGGATGAAGCTCAGTCCATGCTGCATTTGATGAAGAGCAAGTACGGGATTGATCCACAACCACAGCACTACGCATGTCTAATAGACATGCTAGGACGCACAGGCCGTATTGACGAGGCTTGGGATCTATATTGTAGTCTAACTGCAAGTCGAAATAAGTTTTCCAGTGCCGTCTGTGTCGCGATGCTGAATGCCTGCAGAGCAAACATGGATGCTGTAAGAGGAAAGAAGGTGGCTGTGCGCATGCTGGAGGTTGATCTACGAAATCCTGGGATTCATGTGTTGATATCAAATTTTCATGCTACTATGAGACAATGGTCTGAATCAAATGAATCGCGGAGTATTATAGTGGACAAGGGTCTCAGGAAAGAAGCAGCTAGCAGTCATGTCTCTTTTGGCTAAAAACTAAACGGGCACATATCTTGAAAACATTTGCCACGGCGTGGCAAAGGTTGGTTTGGGATACTGTGGTAGCCAACCAAACAAACCCTTACCCTAAGTACACACCACAACTGGTATAGCAAGAATTTTAGTGCTGATTTTGATTTCTGTCACCATAGTGTACTTTTGTTTTGACAGATAAAAAGATTGAAAATTGTTGGTATATATATGCTTTATTAATGCCAAATGATGCAGCTTCATCTAGCTTACTTGTGTTGCCATATGATTACTTGTGTAACACTCTCTGGTGTCTCGTTAAAAAGGAGCTGCCGTTGTGCAGTTTGACGTGATTAGAGTGAGCCTGAATTTTTGTTCTCTTACATTCTGTGTTTTGTAAAAAGGATGAACTGAGGAAGCCATAAACAATGCATGAGAATGGATTTGAAGAACTGATACATCTCTTGGGAAACTATATAGCTTGATAGTGGCTCCAGACTTGTATTGTTGGTTTTACTGTACCTACCCCTTTTTTTTATTATTAGTTCAGTATAATTGTGAAATTGTCATGGTCTTTATATAAACTTACACACCAATACAATATTGTATAACAGAAGTATCCAACGAACAAACATAAATACTTTCTGAAGTTGGATGCGATGAAAAGCCTCGGTCATGTGCAGCTCGTCTATACAGTATGTGGTATGTCTACCATCTATGAGAACAGGGACGATGACTGGCTTCCTCTACATGACCTATACACCTACAGGCTACAGCGGCGATAATACCTTGAGGCAAGGCAATGCCGTTGCCGCAATCACCATTTGGGAATGCATTTCCAGTAGACTTTCAGGGGCATGCCATTTTCGTCATAAGATCTGTAGCTATTAATCAAGCATAGCATACTGATGAGAGGAGATTTTCACAGATCAGATAATAATTTAGCGATAATCCAGGAATAAATACGGTGGCAAACGGAACAGGAGAATGGACCTGGGATCCACCATAAGAATCACAGAAAGGACCCTACCCGATGTCCACTGTACCCTAGGTAACAAACTCAACAACCGACTGGTCGATTTCCTTTTCTATTTTTTTTCCTGAACCACCAGAAATCATAGAAAATCGCTTGGAGGTACATCATTCAGTTCAGATGGCAAGACGCCAGTTTCAAACAAAACAGGAGCCAAATGACAGACTTGCTGCCATCTGAAATTGTTGCAGATTGTCCTGTTGAGAAAAATTACTGCATTTTTTTTCTTCAAAAGCAGCACATACATGATGCATTAAATTAGTAGGAAGCACATGCAGAGAAGCATATCTTAGAACTTATCAGCCCGGCTTATCAGTTATGGTACAGTGTTTTTCTCTCACAACAAAACAGCACGAGCCGGCTCATCAGCCGCAAAAACCATCATCCGAACAGCTCGATAAGCTAAATGTGTTGGTACAAGGATTGCACATTTGGACGAGTCATCAGACAAATCAAATTCCAAAAAAAAAAACTAACCAGCAAATGCATAAACGATATACTTGCCACAACGCATTGTGATGGTGTTGAGAACAATGATTGAGGC
This sequence comes from Miscanthus floridulus, assembly GCF_019320115.1. Classification (NCBI taxonomy): domain Eukaryota; kingdom Viridiplantae; phylum Streptophyta; class Magnoliopsida; order Poales; family Poaceae; genus Miscanthus; species Miscanthus floridulus. The sequence goes on along the minus strand of NC_089591.1, from coordinate 57,437,184 downwards.
ACAAGCAAAATAAGAGGCTGACCTTGAGATCCAGCTAAGGGAATCACCAATAGTGTGCGGTGTGCCATGCAAAATTCTAGCAGCAAGGAGCTTACATTCCTTCCTTCTCTATGCAAGCGTGAACGTGTGCCACTAACATATAAATATAATAAATAAAACTTAAAAGAGAATTTCATTCTACTATAGTGAAGCCTAGATTTCTTTCCGCGACCATTGGCGATCCCATTGCTAGAAAATTGCAGTATTGAGCCTGTCCAAGATGAATTGCCACAAAACAAGTAATATCAGAGCGATCTCACAATGCGATCCATCATCTGACTCGTTGGTTGTTGATTTCCCGTGGAGCCCAATCAATGGAAATCGAAAATTGGCAATCTGTAGCTTCTTGAAATTCAGTTCAGACGGCAGAAAAGGGTGCAAGAAACACCCTAGCTTTCAATCACGAGAGCACCCAAATTATGCTTCATGGCATCTGAGCTGACTTTCAGATCTTCAAATCGCCTTGTTTAGCATCGATAAGCAGGCAATGGGTAAGCTTGCTACCTCCTATATAGAATGTGAATGCATAAGGTTAAGGTGACACGAAAAATAAAAGCATCATAGAAGGAGCCCTCTTTGGCAGGCTTCCAGGTTGCATCACCTGTAGCGACACTGTAGCGCCGGTCAGTGGCTCCAGCTCCACCCAAAATCAACTACGGTCTACGGGACAAGAGGAGCCTGTGAAGCACCCTTGCGCTCTCGCTTGCTGTGAAGCCGGTTTCTTGGGCTTTCACTGGCTCCTACAGTGTACGAACAGTGCCAGAATCGGAGCACCCTTAGCCCTGCCAAATAAGCTGCTATATGTAGCAATTGCATTAGGCCCCGTTTAGTTCCCCAAAAGCTAATTTTTTTTTGCGTAGTATCCGTCATATCGAATCTTGCGACACATGCATGTAGTACTAAATGTAGACGAAAAAAAACTAATTGCACAGTTAGGTGAGAAATCGCGAGACGAAACTTTCGAACCTAATTAGTCCATAATTAGACACTAATTACCAAATACAAACGAAAATACTACAGTACCCAAAACCTAAAAATTTTCGGAACTAAACGGGGCCTTAGTAGCAGGCACAGCCACGTAGCATGATGGCAAATCCCAAACCTCACTTCCTCACTGGCAGAAGCACAACCTCGGTAGCGACATTCATTATTATAGGGCTGAAACAATTAAACAAATAACCACCCATATCTTATTACATCACAGACCAGCATTACTACATCCGAGAACAGCTCCTGGATTCCTGGTCTTCAGCGAAGTTCCCTGAGGAAGTCGGTGTGAACCAGAACCTATCGACGGAATATGGTCGACAGTCTATCTAGAGGTATACCCAAGGTAGTAGATTATCGGCAGACAGATGCGCAAGCTACAAATAAGATAGTGACGCAAGATAGACACAAGATTTTATCCAGGTTCAGTCGCCGTAAAAGGCGTAATACCTACATCCTGCGTCTGATTGTATTGCTGTATGTCAATGAGAGATGTTTTTTAGAGGGGTCCCCTGCCCGTCTTATATAGTCCGGGGGGCAGGGTTACAGATCTAGAAACTAATCCTAGTCAATTACAATTGCCATAGGTGGTCGGATAAGGATTTCTATTCTAACCGACCAGGATCTTGCTTGACCTCCAAATCTGCCTTGATTCCTTGCGCGGGATTCCGAACAGATTGACCAGGCCGCGCATCGTCTTCTAGTGGGCCAGACCCCCTGATCCGGGCCGGCCCAAGCATAGCCATAAGGGTATAGGGTTTAATACCCACACAGCTAGTCCCCGAGCACCATGTATTATGCTGCGACACGCCGTTCGATCTCCTTCGACTAATGCGATCCGTCTTCATGTCATCTCCAACTGGTTGAAACATTGACCAATCAAATGTGCCAGCATTTTGGTCAGAACAGAAAGCAGTAGACCACAATTATAGCCGAAGATTCCAGTTGTCCGAAGAATGCATGGTGCTCTAAAGAAAAAAGAAAAAGATTTCTTTCCTTATCAAGTGTGCCCACTTGTATTTCTGAAAAGAAATGTAAGTGACCCTTGGACAATAGTAATTCTGGCAATCAGTCAAAACGTAGGGTTCGATAAAATAAACACATTCACCGCAAGGTGAAGTGTGCCCACTTAGTCCTCGAGCCTGGTAGTAGGTGACATAGGCACGTGGTGTTAGGGTCTAAAAAGAATTTCCACTGAAGTTAAGAATCCAATCGTCGTACAAGCAATACGAGATGCACCGGCAGGTGCATCGTACCGATGTAGTCCCCGAGCTTGCTGAAAGGCGAAGTATAAGCCTTGTAGCAAGGTCTAAATAAATGTCTCTCGACTGTATGTGAGTACAAATCACATGTAGCCGAGGAGAGTGGTCTCCGAGCAGTGGTCGGAACAGTCCCCGAGCACGGTAGTTATATGAAAAGTCCTCTAGCACGGTAGTGGTCGGAGCAGTCCCCGAGCACGGTAGTGGTATGGACAGTCCCCGAGCATGGTAGTGGTCTGGGCAGTCCCCGAGCACGATAATGGTATGGGCAGTCCCCGAGCACGATAGTGGTCTGGACAGTCCCTGAGCACGAGAGGTGCAGCGAAGAACCAAATGCCACTTGTACTATTATTTGGTGTATTTATTTATCTTCTTACTCTGTCAAGTCCAATCTGACACGTCTGGTAAAAAAAGTAGACGGATATAGCACATCATACTACTTGTACTATTATTTGGTGTATTTATTTATCTTCTTACTCTGTCAAGTCCAATCTGACACGTCTGGTAAAAAAAGTAGACGGATATAGCACATCATACTGCCTTCTTGTCCTTTGAAGCAAACAGTCACTTGGCACCTGTAAGGAGGTGCGTCAGCATGGGCCCCTCACACTGGTAACGAAGAGGCACATACACTGATAACGAAGAGGCACATATATTGGCATAGATCTCGAGGTTATGAAAACAACCATCTACGGTGCATGCGCATGTCTCCCAAGAATCTCGGGCAGACGAAACGACGGAACTTTTGGTTAAATATAGTATATAATTGGTAAGTTACTTTTTACCGAACCCCATTACCATTCGCCGCCGTAGCCTTCTTCTTCCTCTTGCCAACCCTAATACCTCCAAAATCATCACCAACCAATCCTCCACCGTATCCTCTTTCATTAGCAAGGCTGGATTCATGGCAAAAAGTGACGCCCAGAAGAAAGCAAAAGTCATGGCGAAGGAGTGGTGGAAATCGAGAAGCAACGAGCAGACCATCGAAGACCTCGTCATTATGGGAGTACTCCACAACAAGGTGAAAGCTCTAGTTTGATTTTGGTGAATTGATGAAACCCTAAGTGCTAACCTAGTTTATTAAGTGCTCATGACATAGGTAGCACACTTCAAGTAGAAGAAGCTAATGAAGATCATAGCATGACAATGGTGATGGCATGGCGATGATCAAGGGCTTAAACTTGAAATGAAGAAAGAGAAAAACAAAAAGCTCAAGGCAAAGGTATAAACTATAAGAGCTATTTTGTTTTAGTGATCAAGACACTTAAAGAGTGTGATCATATTTAGGTTTGATAGCCGTACTATTAAGAGGGGTGAAACTCGTATCGGAATACGGTTATCAAAGTGCCACTAGATGCTCTAACTCATTGCATATGTATTTAGGATCTAGTGGAGTGCTAACACCCTTGATAACATTTGTGAAAATATGTTAACACATTTGTAAAAATATGCTAACATTCGGCGCTTTTGGAAAAATGAAATATCTATTTTCTATTGCGCCGGATGCAAAATTCTTGGTGGTTGGCACATTTGAGCAAGGGTGAAGAAGTTAGAGTTGAAATGGAGTTGGTCGAAATGATGCTGGCGTCGGTCTACTAACTGGACGCTGGGTCACTCAGCGATCGGACGTTGAAAGGCTGCGTCTGATCGAGCTGTCAGACAGCACAGTGGGTAGGGTTGAGCACCGGACGCTGGTCTGCGTCCAGTCAAGGTGGACCGGACGCGTTCGGTCGAAAAAACTTGCCTTGGGGAGCTTACTAGAAACGACCGGACGCTGGGGCTTCAGCGTTCGGTCAGTTTTGACCGGAGCGTCCGGTCAGCTTCATAGCCGTTGAAATCTAACGAACAGCGTTTGAAGCTGGTGACGCGTGGCGTCCATCGGGCGACCGGACGCTGAGGGCTAGCATCCGGTCGGTATGACCGGAGCGTCCGGTTAGAGCGTGTTTTGCCCAGTGAAGGGGTACAACGTCTCTATTTGATGGGGGCTCTATTTATAGCCCCATGGCCGGCTCAAGGGCTAACTCTTGCACATTTTCATTGACATAGCAACCTTGTGAGCCTAGCCAAAGGACTCCCACTCATCCACATCATTGATTCATCATCATAGTGAGATTGGTAGTGATCCAAGTGCATTGCTTGAGTGATTATATCTAGAGGCACTTAGTGATCGTGTTTCGCTGCGGATTTCGCTTGTTACTCTTGGTGGTTGCCGCCACCTAGATGGCTTGGAGCAGCGAGGATCGTCGAGTGGAGGTGGTGATTGTCTCCGGCTTCGATCGTGGTGATTGTGAGGGGTTCTTGACCTTGTCCCCGGCGGAGAGCCAAAAGGTACTTTAGTGAATTGCTCATGGCTTGTGTGATCCTTATCTTGTGTTGGTTGTGCGGCACCCTATTGAGGGTTTGGTGTGTGAAGCCAATTAGCGCATGAACCCCCAAGTGAGTGAATCGCCACAACGAGGACTAGCTTGCCAGCAAGCAAGTGAACCTTGGTAAAAATCATTGTGTTTATCCTTTGATTCCGAGGTGATTGGTCTCCATTGTTATTCATCTTTGTGATTGATTGGTACTTCATCTACACGGCGGTATAACTATCCTAATCACTCTCTTTACTTTACCGCAAACTAGTTGACAAGCTCTTTAGTGTAGCTAGTTGTGAGAGCTTGCTTGCTTGGTTGGTGTGGCTCTTTAGTTAGTTTTTGAGAGCACACTAACATAGAATAGTGTCTTTGCTATTGTGTGAATAGACACTATCTAAACTAGAATTATGGTAGGTGACTTGCATTTTAAGTAGGCTAGCGCAATACTCGCTTCGCCTCATAATTGTCTAACCACTTTGTTAAGTGTTGCTGTAGAAATTTTATTAGGCTATTCACCCCCCCTCTAGCCATTAGGACCTTTCACAAGGAACTCGTAGGATGGCGTGGGCCGGAGGGCGAGGGGTACCCCGATCCACAACCAGGTGAGATTGTGGTTTTTAAAGACTTCTTCAAACGAGGTTTTGGGGTTCCAGTGCACCCTTTCCTTTAGGGGCTCTATCTGTACTATGAGATTGGGATTTGCAATCTGTATCCCAACTCGATTCTCCTTGTCTCCACCTTCATTCATCTTTGCGAAGCATATGGTGGCTTTCAGCCCCATTTCAACTTCTTTCGCCATCTTTTCTGTCTACGGAAGAAAGGAAGCAGCGGCTCGAAGATAGCCGAAGGTGTGCACCTCAACCTCTATGACAGGATGAAGGCCTAGTACCTACACTGCCCTTGGAACACGTCGCTTGACAACTAGTACAAGAAGTGGTTCTACATCCGTGAAGAGCCAAACACGATCACACTATGCGACGTGGGGTTCATTCTGGAGAAGAGGACCAGCTGGTCGGAGAAACCCGAGCGCCTGGAACAGATTCCAGAAATACTTGGGATGATCCCGTGGAAGAAACTGGATGGTCCTAGCATGGTCGAAAACTTCATCAGCCAAAGGATCCAGCCCTACCAGAGGAGGGTACATCCCGGTTACGAGTACCAAGGTAGCATAGACCCAACGAGGACGAGGAAGGAGGCGCTCGACAAGATCGAAGTCAGAGCCAGAATTGGAGAGCTATTTAACTTAGCTGATCCAAATTATGTTAGATTGAGCGACATCAAGCACACTTTCAAGCTCGCCCGACCTCCCCCAAAGGTAACTCATCTTGCCTTGTACCCGTAGTCTCATATTATAGTAGAAGCTTACTTAGTGATCTCCTATTTGTTTCCTAGATTAATGGTTGGAATAGAGCGACAGTATTTGTGTCGCCACCCCCTAGTGTAGATTGGCCGCAAGTTGCTGACCCGACCACCCAGACCAGCATTGAGGCCAGGACATGGACTGGGCCGTGCTTGGAGTTGGAGAGGAGGCAACGGCCAAAGCTGCTGGTAAGCGGCCGGCGACCAGCAAGCGTCGTCAGGCGATCTTGACTTTGTCGGACGACGACACAGAGGATGCAGACATCTTTCAACTCGTCCCTCAAAAGAGGAGGAGGCAACTAGAGTCAACAGAGCAAGGTGGCTCCTCCATGTCGGTGGGACTCACATCATCGACCACTGCAGCGCCGAGGACAAGCGGCGGAGGGGTCGAGCACCAAGCCCCAGCGTCGGTGCTGGACGTAGAGGGAGATTGGGTGTCATCCGCACAGCACATGGAGCAAGCACGGCCGAAGAGACGCGCCTTCGCCACATCATTCTGTGCTTCCAACATGTAAGTATTTGTAACCTTGATGTAAGCTTACAATTTATATTGATTACGGTTGCCTTCTGAGCTTATCTCGGATATATTAGGTCGATGTCCACCGAAAATCCGGACCAACTAGCCAAGAGCGGTGTGGCTCCGCCAGCAATGTCAGAGAAGACTGCCCAGCAGCCGGCCATGGAGGAACCCATAGCAGAAGGTCTGTCGGAGCCTCAGTAGACAAGCTTCCAAACAATAGTCCCTAAGCAGGTGGTCGAGGGAAGAGCCGAGCCAAGCACAAGTGCTCCAAGCACCAACCCTACCAAGGGCAACACCTTAGCACCAAGAGTAACAGAACAGACCGAGGAGCAGCAGTCGGAGGTGATAGCATAGAGCACGTTTGTCGATGTTGTAGCCCGTGGAAAGGCTATAGTGATTGCGGAAGCTGCCAACTCTGGACCAGCGCTGATACCCGAAGAGGAGGCCAAAGAGGACGAAGTAGAGGAGGTCCTGGGCCGTCCACAGGACAAACAACAACATGTATATGTGTCGCGCTGGCAGAACGACCAATGGGCTATTCATGAGGAAATCCCAGAGGTCGAAGAGACCAAGAAGGTTGAACGAGCGGCGAAACGACTGGTGACAGAGGTCTAGGTATGTTTTGCTTCATCACTTGATCTTGCTGTGTAGTCAAACTTTCTTACTTAGCTTTTTGCACATAGGACTTAATGAAGACCGCAAGGTACCGTAAGAAATACTTCGACTAGATCGAGGGGATCACTGCAAGCAATAAAGAGTTGACGACGGAAGTGGAACGCTTGCGTCACCAATTTGAAGCCGCCAACCGTGAGAGGATGGAACAAGAGTCCCAGAACTTGGACCTGGTCGTCCTGCTCAGTAACAAAGAGCAGGAAAGAACAAGTAAGTAGTCACTTTATCACAACGAGTGCATGACAAGTGTTGTTACGTTATTGGTAGTAACAGCTGTAGTGCAGGCTTAGAAGTCGAAGTGGTCTGTCTCTAAGAGGAGAATAATCGTGCGGTCGTGGAGTGTGATCGCCTGAAGGAGGACAACAGAAAACTGGCGCACGACCAGTCGCAGCTCCGGGACCACATGACCAAGATGAAAGAGGAATTGAAAAGTAAGTTTTCCAAGCACCTTTGCTCACTTTTGTTGCCCGCTTTATCTTGTCGTGGTATGACGTTTTAATGGCTTGTGCGGTTTGCAGTTTTAAAAGTCAATGCCAAGAAGCATCTGGAAGCCATAATGAAAGATCATGACAGCTGGAAGGCGCAGTGCCAAGAGATCACCGAGGATCGAGACACATGGAAAGACTGGTGCCAGGAGGTGGCAACGGGCATTTTGCCAGTCCTCAACCTTATCGACCCATCGCTTACAGAGGACGTGCCAAGGACATCGTAGCTCAGACTGGTCGATAGATGCCGAAAGGCATGGGAATGGTTCCAAGAGTTTGTGAAGGAGGCGGGTGAGTATATCGGCGCACATGTGCTAAGCATGGTACGTGGTCACTACCCCTTGATCGATCTCAAGCGCCTAGAGACTGGATACCCGAAGGAGGTAGATCCAGACAAGGCTGAGAAGCTTTGGATGACCCAGCTGGACTTGTCTTCAAAAATAATTGGCGACATTAACCTGTGTGGAGGCAGGACAGCACCTGTACAGGGTATGCCATCAACAAGTCAGATGGAAGCGCCATCAGTTTTAAGCCAACCGGTGAAGCCTGCGGTCTCGACCAGCCAGGCATTGGTGGGGCCATCTTCTTCAGCTCGACCAGTATAAGAGTCCTCAGGACTCGAGCACGATGCCAGGCCCAGCGAGCAGCAGGTGCCGTGTGACCCGACCAGCCAATAGTATAGGTTGTAGCTGTAGAAGAAGATGTAGTTGTGTTATTGTAAACTTGGACCCTTTCAGGTAAGCTTGTAATAACGTAACTGTATATCAGCATAAGCTTGTTTGTTTTGTGGAAAACATATTTAAGCTTGGATCTCGTGTTGGTGTAACTAAGTGAGAACATGTTAGCGTTTTGTTTAGTTGTACCAGTTTAGTCGACACGTCATCCTGATAGGTTTGTATGGCCCTGGTTTGTCCTGTGGTCGAAGTGTGAGGTGCGTAGCCTGTGCACACATAGACGTAGACAAGTCAAACCAGAGGGGACCTGCCGATCACCCATAGCGTAGAGAGCAGATCCCATGCACGCGTTGGGAAGAACCAGAGACAGGGCCTACTTCGAAAACCCAGGAAGGAATGGTGGTCGATTTTGACTGGTTGAGTTAGGATAACAATAGACTTCAAAGTGACACATTAGAGTGGTTGGAGAAATCATAATAGCTTTATTGAATTAAATCAAAAGTACAAGAGGAGTACATATCTTAGTAGTTAAGCATAGAAACACCTAAGCTTATCGATGTGCCATGAATTGGGTACGTCCGTACCGTCTAGGTGGGCTAACCTGTAAGACGTTGGTCGTGTAACTTCCTTGATCATGAAGGGCCCTTCCCATGGAGTTGCGAGTTTGTGGACACCAGCCTGATTCATCTTTCACTTCAGGACTAGGTCCCCAACCACAAAGAACCGCTCCTTAACGTTCTTGTTGTAGTACCTGCGCAAAACAGCAAGGTATTTGGCTGTACGTACGCAAGAATCAAGCCGCTTCTCTTCTACACTATTCACTTCTAGCTCCCATGTTTCATTGGCCTTGTCTTCATCGAAGTTCTCTACCCGTGCTGATCTGAAGGCTATATCTGCTGGGAGCACTGCCTCAGCGTCGTAAACCATAAAGTATGGTGATACGCCGGTATTACGACTGGGCTGGGTTCTGAGGCCCCAGACCATGGCTGGTAACTCTTTGAGCCATCTTCCAGGAGTCTTATCATTTTTCTCTGTACATCCTCTTCTTAAGTGCGTCTAAGATCATACCATTTGCCCGCTCGACCTGTCCATTAGCTCTAGAGTGCACCACCGAGACGTATTTTACTACTATGCTCCTTTCATCGTAGAAGTCCCAAAAGGCATTCCCGGTGAACTGAGTACCCAGATCAATGATGATGCTGTTGGGTATGCCAAAGCGGTGGATGACCTGGTCGATGAACATGACAGTCTTTTCTGAAGATGCCTATACTAGAGGCATGTACTCTATCCACTTAAAAAATTTATCGATCCGCATAAAGACACATATAAATTTCCCAGGAGCTGGTTTGAAGGGCCCGATCATATCTAGTCCCTAGTATGCAAAGGGCCAAGAGGCTGGTATTGTCTAGATCTCATGTGCTGGTACGTGGATTCTCTTGGCAAAGAACTGACAACCCTCATAATGGCGGACTAGCTTCTCTGCATCGGCTACAGCTGACGGCCAATAGAACCCTGCTCGGAAAGCCTTGCCAACCAGCGTTCTCGAAGCCGCGTGGTTGCCACAAGAGCAAGAGTGGATTTGGTCTAAGAGTTGTTCGCCATCCTCCTAGGTTATACACTTCATCAAGATTTCCTCCTTTGCGTTATTGCGCCATAATTTGTCATCGACGAGCAGATACTGCTTACTACGATGCATTAGGCATTCATTTTTTGTCCGACCAGTGTAACCGCTGCCATCTGTTAGGTATTTGATGAAAGGTACTCTCCAATCGGGCTGATTAGTGGTCGGAGGTGGCTCGATGGTGCTTGACGCCAGAACCGTAGCCACCAATAGCTGGTCTAGAGGCTTGTCGACTGTAGGATCTTCCTCTTCGATGGAAGGCATGAGCAGGTCTTGAACGAATACGCCATGTGAGACTTTGGCTCAGGATGATCCTAACTTTGACAGCGCATCTACTGCTTGATTTTTGTCTCGGACCACGTGTGTGTACTCGATGCCATAGAACTTGCCTTCTAGCTTTCTGATTGATTTGTAGTATGCATCCATCTTTTTGCTGGTCATGTCCTAGTCCTTGTTGAGTTGGTTGATGACCAGAGCCGAGTCTCCATAGACATAGAGATGTTTGACACCGAGCTCAACCGCAATGCGCAAACCATGTAGGCATGCTTCGTACTCGACGGCGTTATTAGATGTTGGGAAATAAATCCTAAGGACATACTGGAGCTGCTCCTTGGATGGTGACTCCTACTCCTGCGCCATCAATGTTGAGAGAGCCATCGAAGTACATCTTCCAATACTCATCGGGCCCCTGAGAGGTAGGTGTGCTTAAATCTGTCCACTCGATGATAAAATCGACGACTGCCTGAGACTTGATTGTAGTACGGCTTGCAAATTCCAAGGAGAAAGGGCATAGCTCCATTTCCTATTTGACGATGCGCCCATTCGCATCCTTGTTGCGAATGATGTTCCCCAGAGGATACTCGGTCATGACCACCACACGATATCCGTCGAAGTAATGTTTCAACTTTCAGAATGTTATCAGTATGGCATAGATCAGTTTCTGAATCTATGGGTACCTGGTCTTGGATTCATTGAGTACTTCACTAATGAAATAGATTAGTCACTGTACCTTGTAGGCGTGGCCAGGCTCGTCGTGCTCGACCACCATGGCAGTGGAGACCACTCGATTAGTTGTCGCAATGTAAAGCAGGAGGGTTTCGTCTTCTTTGGGAGCAGTGAGGACCGGAGGTAATGTAAGGAATTGTTTCAACTATGTGAAGGCAGCGTCTGCTTCCTTCGACCACTCAAACTTCTTGGATGCTTTGAGTAGCTTGAAAAACAGTAGTCCTTTTTCGCCTAATCTTAATATGAAACAACTGAGAGCAGCCATACATCCAGTAAGCTTCTGGACATCCTTCACCTTTTTGGGTGGCTTCATGTCTAAGACAGCTTTGACTTTCTCTGGGTTAGGGCGTATGCCATCGTGACTGACGACGTTGCCAAGCAGTATACCAGAAGGAACACCAAAGACACACTTCTTTGGGTTTAATTTCCATTGGAATGTATTAAGGGCTGCAAAGGTGCGTTCCAGGTTATCAACAAGGGTATGTGCTTTCTTGGTTTTGACAACTATATCATCAACATAAGCCTCAATAAGGTCGTCTTTTATCTTGTCTTTGAGACAGGCCTATATGGTGCGTTGGTAGATAGCCCTGGCGTTCTTGAGCCCGAACAACATGGTCGTGTAGCAGTAGGCACCAAAAAGCATGATGAAGGATGTCTTGATCTGATCATCCTTTTTTAGAGCGATCTGATGATAACCAGAGTAGCAATCGAGAAAGGAAAGTAGCTTGCAATCAACGGTTGAATCTATGACCTTGTCTATGCGAGGTAAGCCGAAGGGGTCTTTAGGGCAGTGTTTGTTGAGATCAGTGTAATCAACGCACATTCTCCATTTATTATTCTTTTTGCGTACAAGAACCGGGTTGGCTAACCACTCTGGATAATATACTTCTTTGATAAATCTGACTGCTAAAAGCCATGTAACTTCTACCCTAATCGCCTCCTTTTTGTCATGAGCAAACCGTCGTAGCTTCTGCTTGATAGGTTTGGCCTTGCCGTTGACATTCAAGGAGTGCTCGATCAAGTTCCGAGGTACACCGGGCATGTCGGCAGGTTTCCATGTGAACACACTCACGTTGCTCCTCAAGAACCTGACGAGCGCATCTTCTTATTTAGGATCCAGGTTAGCCCCGATAAGGGCCGTTTTGCTAGGATCACCGTTGACCAGCTAGATCGCCTTGTGCTCCTTGGACTTGATGTTCTTGCATGGAGCCTCGAGCTCTGGGATCTCTAGGTGGTCGGCTGAGGTCTTCTTGGCGTCGAGCATGGTCTCAACCATGCGAATAGAGAGGTCGTGAGCCTCTGCTATTTTGAAGCTCTCGTCCTTATAGGTATAAGCTACGTATACGTTGCCCCTAAGAGTTAGAACCCCTTTCTCGGTAGGCATCTTGAGCACCAAATACCTATAGTGAGGTATGGCCATGAATTTGGTGAGCGATGGTCGACCAAGGATAGCATGGTAGGTGCCGTCGAAGTCAGCAACCACGAAGTTGACGTAGTCGGTGCGGAAGTGGTCCGGGGTACCAAACTACACAGGTAGCGTGATCTGCCCGAGAGGTGTAGAGCTCTGTCCGGGGAGGACACCCTAGAACTGTGCCTCGTATGGTTTGAGATCTGCCTAGGTTATCTTCAGGGCTGGTAGACTGTTCTTGAATAGTATATCGATGGAACTACTGCCATCAATCAGCACTCTGTCGAACTAAACCTTGTTGATACAAGGATCGAGGACCAGGGGAAACATCCTAGCTCAGGTATTACAACCCATTGGTCCTTTCTGCTGAAGGAGATCTCATGGTGAGACCAAGGAGGGAGCTGCGGATCGGCGATAAGGTTGTCGGTGTTGGCCACACTCAAGCAGGCGTAGGCGAGCAGCTTGCGTTCTCGTTTGGTCTCGATGGACACTTTGCCTCCAATGATGGTGTGGACACGATCGGTTGGCTTGACATACTTGTGACGGAGATCTGTGTCTTCATCATTGTTGTCTTTGTTGCGCTGTTTCCCTACGTTGTTAGGCTTGTCGGACGTATCCGGAGCCTGTTGACACATGTAGATAGACTTGAGAATGTGACAATTCTCCATGGTATGGTTTGACTTGGGGTGGAGCTAGCAGAGTCCTTTCAATGCTTTGGCATAGTCTTCTTCGTAGTTGCGACGTCCACCACCTTTCTTAACGGTGTTGACCTCACCGTCGTCTTCCCAAGCACGCTTGCCCCTGTAATCGTCACGGCGATTACGCCGCTGATTACGCTGGTCGCAGTGGTCGCGGGGGTTGTTGCACTGGTTGTGGCGATCAAAATTGTCGTTTCGACCATGGTTGCCGTGGTAGTCATTGCGGTGTGGGGGTGGTCGGAGCGTGGAACCCTTGCTGCTTCTTTGATGATTATCTTTTTAGCATCGTCGGCATCCGCATATTTCTTGGCAGTGGCCAGGAGCGCTGTGACTGATTTAGGTCTCTTGCGAAGGAGCTTGTCCCGTAGGGCATCATGGAAGCGGAGACCAGTAATGAAAGCCTCGACTGCCTCGTTGTCGGAGATTGATGGGACCTTAATGCACATCTCCGAGAAACGCCGGACATACTCGCGTAGTGGCTCATCTTTCTGGTCTCGAATCCGCTGTAGATCATATTTGTTGCTGGGTTGCTCACAAGTAGCAATGAAGTTGTCGATGAAAGCTTGCTTGAGCTCTTGCCAAGAATCAAAGTAGTTCGCCGACAAGCTGACCGGCCATTGGTGATCTGCATGGCCGATAGTGATTGGGAAGTAGTTAGACATAACATGCTCATCAGCCATGGTTGATCTGCACGTAGTTTCGTAGAGCATGACCCATAATTCGGGGTTCTCCTTACCGTCGTACTTCTAAAGTTTTTTGAGCTTAAAGTTCTTGGGCCATATGACTTGGCGAAGGTACAAAGTAAACTGCTTCAAACTTGGAGGGCCATGGGTAGTATCATATTCCATACGGCAATAGCTTTTGTGGGATGCACGATCATTGGCTATTTGGTTGATGCGATCGCGCAGATCGCGTCCTCTGAGGTAATGGCGAAGATCGTTATTGCCATCATGGCGATCTCGGTTGCCATCCTGATTAACCCTATGACCATGGTTATTGCGGTGATTATCGCGGTTGTCTTGGCAGTTGTCGTCCCAAAAGTCATGGCGGTTGTCATCCCGACGGCGGTTGTCGTCCCGACCATCATCATGGCCACCATTTCTGCCTTGACGGTTGTTTGATGGGTCGTTGTTGCACGAGCCACGTTGATTGGGTGGTTGTGAGCGACTTGAGTACTAGCGGCTGTGGCTTGATTCGACTGAGACGGATGGAGCTCGGGCTTGATTTACAATCTCTACGGTCTGGGCCATAGCAGCCGTCAGGTAAGCTTGTATATCATCACGAACTGCCTATGTTTCCGGGGTGTTGGGTAGTCATTGCATTGTTGCCATAGCAACAGCTATGTTGGCGCTTGGAGTCCCGAAGACCTGCTTGTCCCCCACCCTGTCAAAGGCATTATTAAGGTCGCGTGGTAGGACCCTTATGCGTCGGGCCTCCTCTTCTGCCTCGGCTTCAATTTGTCGACGATTAAACCGATCAATATTGCGTGCTTCGTGTGCTAGCCTTTCTTGTTCTGTTTCGATGACTGCCGGTGGTTCGTCATTACTAACGACATTGATCAAGTCTCCTCGCCTTGGTGGGAAGGATGGGAATCGTGAGAATCCCGGAGCGTGGTCTAGGATATCCAGATCGTATTCAACGCCTTCATCATCATGATGTTGGAGCTCGATGTGAACGGAGGCATTAGATGCGATGCCGGACAAAGAGCTTGAGCCACCCTCTTGAACTGTGTGGACCGATCCTTCTTGATAATCCTCAATTCAGATCATGTTGACAAAGTTGCGCAGGCCGTAGGGCTAGACCTGGTGGTTCTCCATCGAGGCTTCATACTCGGAGAGCTGGAGACCCATCGCAGGGGCTGGCCGGCAACGAACGGAGCGCCCTTCAGGAGTAGAAGTGACCACGAGATCCATACCGAGTCGTGTAGGACGACTGGCTCAAGCTAGTCGGGTAGATCTGTTGTGGGTTGTAGTTACCTGCTCATTAGGTTGACTTTGAATCGAACTTACCAGAGCCAGGGTTTTGGCAAGTTTGGTGCCAACCCGATCGATGGAGTCGAGCAAGTCGGTGTTGTCGATCTACCTCCTTTTGTAGCGAGGAAGCGGACGACGGGTTGTCGGCATGGCTAAAGACGATGCTGGCGTGGTCGGAGCCAGATCCACCGTGGTCGGAGCCAGATCCACCGTGGTCGGAGCCGTAGCCGATGTAGGTGAAGCAGTGGTCGGCACAGATTGAACCCGCACCTCCTCCAGGGTCATGGCGATGAGGTCATCAGAGCCAGTGGTCTAGGTGATCTGACCGATGGTGAACGTGAGGCCGTTCGGCGTAGCCATGGAACTGGGGATGATAACCATCTTGTTCGCCTGGAGAGTAGTACGCATACCCCTACCTAGCGTGCCACTATCGATGAAATATAGTCGGTAGTCTACCTAGGGGTATGCCCAAGGTAGTAGATTATCAGCAGACAGATGCGCAAGCTACAAACAAGATGGTGACGCAAGACAGACATAAGATTTTATCCAGGTTCGGCCGCCGTAAAGGCGTAATACCTACGTCCTACATCTGATTGTATTGCTGTATGTCAATGAGAGATGTTTTTTAGAGGGGTCCCCTGCCCGCCTTATATAGTCCAGGGGGCAGGGTTACAGATCTGGAAACTAATCCTAGTCAATTACAATTGCCATAGGTGGCCGGATAAGGATTTCTATTCTAACCGACCAGGATCTTGCTTGACCTCCAAATCTGCCTTGATTCCTTGCGCAGGATTCTGAACAGATTGGTCGGGCCGCGCGTCGTCTTCTAGTGGGCCAGACCCCTGATCCGGGCTAGCCCAAGCATAGCCGTAAGGGTATAGGGGTTAATACCCCCATAGAACCCACAATGTTAAAGATAAAATATCACATTTATTGGGCACATACTTCAAGAATTTTGTGTGTGTGGGGGGTGGGGGTGAGTCACACCATAGCACAATAGTCATGAGGTGACAAGATAGTGCAGATAAATATACTAGAGCTCTAGCTTTAGCTTCCTAGTGTACAAGTATGGAACAAAATCATGTTCTAACAGTGGCTTGGCTTCACATGTGCATCAAGTTTAAGCTTTGAAACTATGGTAGTGCCAAAGTTTATGCAAAGCATTAATCATTTCATTTTCACTGGCTCTAGATTTGAAGAAAGCACTAGTCAATTTCACAGTTAACTTTTTTTTACGTGAAATTTTAACTGTATAGAATAGATGAAAGCACGCTATTTTTCAGCCATTAGGATCAACAAAAGAGATGATCTTAGTGTTGATCCCAGGTAACGCCCCTGAGCGAGGGTCGTCGGAGAGGATGAGCGACTGAGGGAGGGGAAGGGGGCGGCGCGATTGAGGACAACGCGAGGAAAGTTACGGCCGTGCGGCGCGTCTAACGCAAGCAAGCCGTGTGTTAGCCACGTTCTATATTTTCCCAGCTAAAAATATAGAACGACAGTGCTCGTGCCTGGACGTTCGGACCGACGCCCACGCCTGCACCTAGCCCCTCGCGCCCCCTCCAGCAGCTGTAGTAGGTGGGTCTCATTGCAACATGTATAATACTCTGATCTACTTTTAAAACATTTAGATACAACACTTGCAACATACGTCTGAAGATAAATGAAACACTTGAAACATGAGTCTGAAATACTTACAAAAACACCCGAGAACACTTGAAAACCATTGCAAATTTACGCAACATCAAGATAAAACACTCACACACATATGTGTGAAACATATGCAACATATAGATAAAACGTACGTCTAAAAACAGATAAAACATTGGGAACAAACGTTTGCAACATACGTGTACAACCATTGCAATATATGCAACATCGCGATCTACTTTTGCAACATCCTTACGAAACACTTGCAGCATACCTCTAAAACATCTGAAATACTTGAAACGTACGCTTGCAACATGTGTTTTTAGCGCAACATCTACTTGCTGCTTGGATGATTAGAGGCTCGTCAACACAGAGAGGTGCGCAGCTCCGGTGGAGGAGGGCGCTCGGGTGGAGAAGACGTACGACGCAGTGGAGAACGCCACGGTGGGTGGATGGCCTGGTGGAGAGGAAGGATGACGGGCGACGTCGCTGGAACGTGGCGGAGAGAGGACGGTGGCTGGTTAGCGCGGTGGAGAGCGCGCGCGGCGGTGTGGTCGCGTTAGAGCGCGTGTGGCTGGGCGGACGCGACGGTGGCACGGTGAATGAAGAGGAACAACGACGGACTCATGAGCATATAAGGTTAGACAAGTAGATATACAAGTAGAGAGTTAGACCATTGAACTAGTGTCATGGCCATAAAAAAGAGCATCCAGACGGACGGACGTTCTCAGCACGTTATTATCGAACATAGAAAATTCGAAATGGCTTAAAGCTTCTATACAGTGTAAATCAAGGCTATATTCACTTAAATTTATCAGCTATACCATTTTAATAAAATAATAGTATTTTGTATTACAACAAATTAGCATGCCGTTTTCCGACCAGCTGAACAGGACCAAACAGGAGCCCCAGACTGGAAGCGCCAAGCACCCGCCTGGCCCATCTCCTGGTCCCCGACCTCGCCTCCAGTTCCACTCTCGCGGCGGGGGCCGCCGCCCCACCCCCACACCATGTACGGCGTCGGCGGCGGTGGGGGCGGCTTCAACGCGCCCTCCACCACTGCCGGTCGGCGCCGCAACCCGGGCGACGAAGAGGAGGACGAGGAGGAGGAGGGCGGTGAGGGCCGCGTCCTGGAGGCGTGGGAGCGCGCGTACGCGGACGAACGGTCGTGGGAGTTACTGCAGGAGGATGAGTCGGGCCTCCTCCGTCCCATCGACACCAAGACCCTCTTCCACGCGCAGTACCGCCGGCGCCTCCTACTCCGGTCCGCCGCCGCTGCCGCTGCCCGCATCCAAAAGGGGCTCATCCGCTACCTCTACATCGTCATAGACCTCTCCCGGGTTCGTTCCCTTCGCTTCATGTTCTCTGTCGTTCGGCTAGCCACACCATCAAGCACCTGGTGAGTATATTTCTGATTTAGACCCAACGGACTCGTAGCAATGCCGATCGTTGTAACTTGATGCTGGCTTGTGATTGCTATACCTTGTTCCGAGAGAGATGTGGCAGTGCTTACGGCCTTATGGGCTGCGCATTTGGTTCACTTAAGTGTTGACTTACTTAAGGCATGAATGGAGTGGTGAGTACTAGGACTGTGCCTTTTGCTTGTTTCATATACCTGTAGGTTCATTTATAAGCTTGTGAAATGTTGTGGAGGTGGTGCCGATCTGTATGAGCAATCCTGGTTTATTTGTTTGTAGAGCAGTGTAGGTGATACGATCTGATTGGCTGCCTTTAATGCGTTTGTTTAGCCTCACGGCCTATCTGTGACGATTATCTTATTTGGCTTGTACATTCCGAGGGTGATGCTGTAATTGGAAGATGTGAGGCCAATTTTAGAATCTAATGCTGATTTAGCAACTTTAAGTTTGGGAGATCAATCATTTTATGTGGAAACAGTAAATTAGATGGGTAACAGCTGCGTATTTTGGAAATTCTAAAATCTACCATGGTTCGTACCCATGTCCGCCATGGGCCACGGCATAGGTAGAAACCATTGCTACCTTAAGGATTTCTGTAGTACGGAGTAATCGACTCATGTACATGAATAATGAAGGGAAACATGGACGTAGGTTGTTCCAAATTGCAATTGTTAGTATTGCTGTTGGCAGCAATATGTTCGCTCAAGTCTACCACAGCAAAGCTTAATATATATGTGTGCACACCAATTGGATTGCCGAAACAAAATGTAGATGACACAATACTTCTTAGGCATTTTATATATTGAGATTGGATTATCAGAATCCTCTTAGGGCCTGTTTGGAACATAGGAATCCAAAACAGAGGAATGGAATAAAACGCAGGAATCGGATAGGAGGAAAATAGGAAACCAGAGGAATGGAAAAGTGTAGGTAGAGGTGTTTGGAACACGGGGAAAAAACACACGAAACAAAATTTAAACACTGTTATGTTTTCACTTATAAAAAAAAGTAGGCAAGCACACAGTTCACAAATAGCATATTTTAGGCACTGTCATGTTGTCCCTACACCTGGGTCCCATCTTCTCACTGTGATGGCAACAAGCTTCACCGTTTCTCAGAGTGAGTCACCCGCCGCTCGTTCTCCAACACAGGCTCTGCTGCCTCGGGCACACGCGAAGGAAGCAAAAACCAGAGCTTTGAGCGGACGTTTTATTTCCTGCGAAATCACAGCTGAGCTACAGTATTCCAAAGGAACTTCCAATTCCTCCGTTCCAAATGCTCACGCAGACTTCCTTTCCTCCGTTTCCAATTCCTGCAATTTTCCTTTGAAGTTCCTTTGATCCAAACGGGGCCTTAAACATGAGGCTCTTATCGATGAATCCTGTTAAAATTTGAAACGTCTTAAGCATATATTCCTGATTTTGATACCTTAGGTATATTTGATATATGTCGAATAGAGTGAATGTCTTATGTCTCCCTTATCAAACGGACTATTTTTGTCAACATTTCGAAGGTGTTCCTGGGGAGGGTTATTGCTATTGCTGCCTGGATAGTTGTGTCTGAATATGCCTTTTAATTGTTTCCCCGCATCTTAGAAGTTAATTCTCCCTGTCATTCCTTGTATAGATTTCTGTAGAGAAGCAAATCATGTGCTAGATGCTTTTGCTTTTACCATTGGCAAGGCTTGCTCCAACAAAACCCTGACATCACAAGAAGTGCAGGAACTAGGGTTGCAGGAAAAGCGATTAGGTCTTTAACAATTACCACACAATCAATCTATGGAACGCTCTTATGTGTAGGTACAAATAGACTAGTCTTGGAATTTAAAAATAAAAGGTTTTTTTTTTGTGTATTGATGCAGACCCTATGGATTGCACAAATGAATGGTTATTCTTGATTGATGGATTAGATAGACATGGAATTATTTGATACATGTGCACTTGAACTTATGGTAACTATACCAGGACTTACTTTAAAGAGTCATCTAGATGTGACAATTTGTTTTTGCTGTTAAGAATATGCAAAGAATAATGTCTATTCAGCTGATTGTACCTTTTTTATGTCAATTGAGATTTGAGAATGGAACAAACAAACACTGCTTTAACTAGCATGGAAGTTTTTTTTTCCTGATGTGATAGCGTATACATTTTGATTGTTGTATTCTTTTGAAACTGTGCATTTCTGGTAAAGAATATTTCTCTAACATCCTTGCCAATTGTTTTTTCTCTTTGGTAATGTTATAACCTTATCTTTGAGCATCCATAAATGTTTCAAGTTTATAAGATTGGCTTGCTCAGTTGTTTTTGTGGTAGTGAAGAATTGTTCAACTGCAAATTATCATCACACTCTCTTTGCATCTTTGCATTCTCAAAATTGTTATTTACTCATGTAGGCGGCTTCAGAGATGGATTATCGTCCTAGTCGAATGGCTGTTGTTGCAAAACATGGTGAGGCTTTCATAAGAGAATTCTTTGACCAGAATCCGTTGAGCCATGTTGGCCTAGTGACAATTAAAGATGGTATTGCCCATCGACTTACAGAAATTGGAGGGAGCCCAGAGTCACAGATTAAAGCTTTGATGGGGAAGCTTGAGTGTTCTGGTGATTCATCCCTGCAGAACGCTCTAGAACTTGTGCATGGTTATTTAGATCAAGTACCATCATATGGTCACAAGGAAATTCTAGTTTTATACTCTGCCCTGAATACATTTGATCCTGGTGATATCATGGAGACGATAACAAAATGTAAGAAGTCAAAAATTAGATGCTCTGTCATTGGCCTTGCTGCAGAGATCTTTATTTGCAAACATCTATGTGAAGAGACTGGTGGATCCTACACTGTTGCGCTGGATGAGGTGCTAAAATGTATTTTTGATTTTACCTTTGATTATTCAATCCTTGTGAAAGATTAACGGTATTTCCTTTCTTTTTGCAGTCTCATTTCAAAGAGTTGTTACTGGAACATGCTCCCCCACCTCCTGCGATAGCAGAATATGCTGCAGCTAATTTGATTAAGATGGGCTTTCCACAGAGGGGTGCTGAGGATCTTATCTCTATTTGCTCTTGTCACAAGAAGATAAAGTCTGGGGCTGAAGGTTACATATGTCCTAGATGCAAAGTTAATGTGTGTGAGCTTCCAACTGAATGTCGAACTTGTGGTCTTACGCTAGTTAGTTCTCCACATTTGGCAAGGTCATATCATCATCTCTTCCCAGTAGCACCGTTTGATGAGGTCACCCCTGTCCCAAATAGAATCCAAAGGGGAGGACAGATCTGTTTCAGCTGCCAGCAGAGCCTTTTTAACCCAGGTATGCTTAAGCATGTCAAAGCTCGTGTCTGCTAATTCTTTAGACTACAAAATATATCTTTCGCCTTGTCTGCATATGCTTCAATGGTACAAACCTTGTACTCCCTCCGTCCCAAATTATCTGTCGTTTTCGGTTTTCGTGTCATAAGTTTGACTAGATTTGTAGAAAATGTGTGCAACATTTGTATCTCCAAATAAATTTATTATGAAAATAGATTCAATGATCTATCTAATGATATTAATTGTGTACCATAAATATTAATATTTTTTATATAAAATTAGTTAAAGTTATTTCTCGGGAAGCGAGAACGACAGTTATTTTGGGACCGAGGGAGTAGTTGGTAGCAAGTATTCCATAAATTCATGTATGGTGATACATGTCCTTTTTTTTGCAAGGAATAGTGGTACCTGTCCTCTTTTTTTGCGAGGAATAATGATACCTGTCCTTATTCTAACTATTCTTTCTTCTTAGTAAAGCATGTCCAACTAAAAACAAGATGGCATGGCAATATGGGAAGCTTACTAAGCAATAGCCTTGAATTCTTTCTGCAATAAAATAGGAATGATATAGTTAGCTTCTGCACTGATCATTAGGTCAAATAGGAATGATATGAACATTACAATTATTTCTGTTATTACAGTAGTGGAAATGGGGGTGCTTCCTTGTTTTGATATTTTTTTGAAGTTTACAGTTTGCCCATCCCAATTCTTGTATTTTGATCTTTCAAAGTATTCTCAAGTTTCTTTTCCTTCGATTTTCTTGTACTAATTTTTTGGTGTTATGCTTCTTACATGAAGTAGCAACAACCAAGGTTCATTAATCATTTGATTTTTCTTAAAAATCCTTGCAGATGGCCAATCTAACCTCCATGTTCGCTGCCCAAAATGCAACCAGCACTTCTGCCTTGATTGTGATATTTACATCCACGAGAGCTTGCACAATTGCCCTGGTTGTGAGAGCGAACGCAGCATCACTTCATAGAGACCTTGCCATTGTGTGCATTATTCAGGTCATACCTTAAGCTTTCTCCTACACTGTAACCGGCAGCAAAGTTGTTTCATGATCAGACAATGTACAGATAATATAATGCCCGGCATCCTTTTATTGATAGTTCATGTTAGATTGAGTAGCTAGTTGAGCTATTGATACCCATCGGAGGCCAATGAGTTGATAGTTTTAACATTGTGCCGAGAAGAGATGCTGAAAGTGTATAAACATGACTGCGACTTGATTCTTGCTGTTATTTTTTCTGAAGCAAGACGGTATTTTTATTCAGTTTCATGACTTTTTTTTTTGTTTATGCTAAAACTGAGGTTGTCATCATAAACTGCTTTGGGGATTGGGGTTGGGGGTTTCATCAATCGATCTATTGAAGAAAAACGCTCCGGTTTTAATGCTTAGGACATGAACAACCCACAGACGGGTTCTATCTCTGAGCGTCTTGAATTTATCGTACAGGTATAAAGACAGATCGTATAACCAAATAGAGCAGGCCGTCGGCGTCGAGCCACCACCACGACCTAGAGAGAGCCGTCGGCACCAAGCAGCCACCGCGACCGAGGGTATGGGCTGGGGCCGCAGTGGCCGCCACAGTCAACGATGACGGTGACGAGCCCTTCTTCCTAGCTGTGGCCGCCATGGACATCTCGGGTGCACCAAATTGGAGACGAGAGTGCAAGGAGACGGATTTGGGAAAGTGAGGATGCGGGGATATATGAAGGTGCGGATGGATTTGGTGCGGAAAAATCCCGCGTGCGCCAAATCGACTTCTGCTGCGTGCGCAGCTGCTGCTCGCACGGGTTCCGAGCGCGCCGTCGCCTCTAGGAGACGAGGCCGTACAACGGAGACGCGCTCGTCTGTTCGGCATTGGAGCAAAAAAGTGAGTCTCCGAGACGAGAAAAAGACGCCCGTTGTAGGTGGCCTTAGCTGATCGGGAGTTGGCGCGTGGTGACAGTTTATGTTCTGCGTTGGCAGCAAAAACACGCCGGCTATGTGTTGGGTACGGTGTTGAGCACGGATTGGATGATCTACTCCCGTGTAGCCCTTGTTGGCGGCGACTACCACAACAACGGGTTGGGACGCGACCACGATACCCTCGTACGTGCAACATTTCGACAATTACATGTCAGCGTGATAGCGTGAACCCCTCCCTGGCTGAGCAATATAGAAAGCTAGAATAAAACACGTGCAACAACACGGGGACAACTACTGCAACATTAGGCTGAAGCAGCTGAAACACCATGAAACATATATATTGCAACAACAAGGAGCAACAGCTGCAACATTGGGATGAAGCAGTTGAAACACCATGAACATATTATTGCAACAACAAGGAACAACAGCTGAAACATTAGGATGAAGTAGCTGAAACACCATGAATATATTATTACAACCACACCGAACTACTGCTGCAACAATAGGCTGAAGGAGCTGAAACATTGAGAACATATTATTGCAACACTGGTGTGAAGCGTATGAAACAACGCTCGAAATAAAAACACTTGCAACAACATGGAACAACTACTGCAACATGAGATTAAAGCAACTGAAACATACTGCAACATCTCAAGCAGTACTACTGCAAACATCTGTTGCAACAACAACAAAAATCTCATTGCAACATTCGAAATTATATGTTGTAACATCAAAAAAACCATTGCAACACGGCGAGATCTGACCCCGAGAGCTCGCCGGAACCCTAGCCACCGCCGCATCCCTTAGATCCAGAGGAGGAGGAGGAGGAGGAGGGCTCAGATCCAGAGAAGGACCCACCTACCTCGTTGGAAGCCACCGTCGTTGCCCTCTGGGAGGGGCGGCTCGCCGGAAGCCACCGCCATCGCCCTCCTCTCCTGGGACATGGAGGTTGAGGAGGGAAGGAGGGAGGGGGGAGGGCGAGAGGGGCGGCTCGCTGGAAGCCGCCGCCGTCGCCCTTTCTCCGGTGGCATGGGGTCGCGGAGGGAAGGAGGGAGGGGGGGGGGGGGGGGGGATGGAGAGAGGGGCAGCTCGCCGGAAGCCGCCGCCGTCATCCTCCTCTCCGGTGGCATGGGGTCGTGGAGGGAGGGAGGGGTGACGGGTGGGGGACGCATGGCTCGGGCGGGGCGATGCCGCGAGCGGCTCGGGAGGGAGCGGTAGCGAGCGTCTCCGTATGGAGCGGGCTGAGCGATGTGAGGCAGGTGGATGGGGATAAGGTGAGGGCAGCGAGTGGAGGAGCGTGAGCCACGTCCGAAGGTGAAGAAGCGTGTCAGACCGCTTATTAATACACCAAAACCCTCAGCTGGCTCGGATGCACTTTCACAGCCGCTCTCTCCTGCGGGCTGGCCTGGCCCAACTCGTAGCCGGCCATCTGGGCCACAGGACATATGAACCTGTATCTTGATTCGCACAGCTGGCCGGATCAAGCTGAGCTCTCAGGTGATGCTTGACAGGCGAAAAGACGAGCAAATGATCGATCACCTGAAAGCACAGGCACATCTGAGTTTCTGAGCAGCGCACGCCACCGCCTCGTGCGCCATTAATATTCTACTCGTCGCGCTCAGGATCAGGCGATCAACTCACCTCACCTGTGCTGGCTCTGGCTGAGCAAGCGGGAAGAAGACAGTCCAATGGCTCCTGGGTTGCACCGATCACCGATGGACACGCTTCGCTCACCTACAGGTACTGAACTACTGATGTACCCGTATAATATCGGCGACGAGGCAACTTGCAGGTGCGCAGCGCAGGGCATCCCAACCACCGGCGCGACGACAGACAGGAAACATATAAATCTCGTTCACTCCGGCGTTCCGCCTGAGTATACGTAGTTGAGAACTGAGTATCCGTTCCGTGGCAGATGACAAGAGATCGCGAGTGCCGACCTGCCGCGCTTATCTATTCGGCGTATTTCATCAGCAGCGGGACTAAGTTTTCGGCATATTCTGACCAGAGATACATGCTGTTGCTTCCACGAGTGTACAATGCACTGGCTTGCTTAGTTTTCTATTTCCTCGGTCGTACAAACCTGGCAAGAAAATCTCCATTTGGCCATCAGAGCACAAGCAACCTTGCCTGTAGGTTATATATCACGCTGGCTGTTTTACCAACTTTGTACACTAAAGTTTTAATAAAATACCAAGGATTTGGATTCTGATTGAAGCGAGGGTTGTTAGGCCGGGGAGGGAAAAAAATCACCGGCCCAGCCAGGATAGCTAAAAGAGGCCTATGGTTTCCAGCTAGGCGGGCCCATCACCGCCGACGGCACCGCCAACCAATCAACCAACCCTTCTTCACGCTAACAACACGTCTCATAATTCAAACACCCAGCTGGTTCCGTTACTTTACTACTACTTGTACGCTTTCTCCCTCCCGCGGCTACGAGAGAGACGAGTCAAACCAAAACACGAGCCGCACCGGCAGTCCCGCGCCCCAAACGCTCCACCTCCACAGCTCCACCACCTCCCATGCCGGCTCTGCTCCCCTCCAAAACCCGCCGCCGCTCCCTCTCCCCGTCCCCGCACTCCTATCGGCAGTCGTCGTATAACCCGTAGGCGGGGTGGCGGTGTAAGAGCCCCACGGATCGGAGTCTGCGAGCCGGTTGGCTGGGAGGAGGCGATTTGGTTTGTGCTTTGCAGTGATGGAGGCCGCGTGGAGGAAGGTCAGGAAGGCGATGGGCCTCCGCCTCGGCGTGCACGCGTCCGCGGCGGGAGGTGGAAACGTCCGTCGGGCGCCGCCGGGCGCGGGCGGTTGTCGGCGGGACGCCGCGGTGGCGGTTGTGGCGGCGGCGGCGGACGAGTCGGGGCCGAGCACGCCGGTGGGTGCGCTCCGCCAGTCCAAGTCCGGGGGCAGGTCCTCCTCCTCGCACTCCTCCAAGGTGAGATCGAGATATGAGCGTTTCTGAGTTTTTCTGAATTGGGATTGGGGGTTTCAATCGATAAAAGAGAAACGCCCCCGGTTTCAATGCTTGGTTTGATCGGGGATTTGGGCGTGGTGGTAATTTCTGCCCTGCGTTATATTTGGGAATTCAAATGCATGCTTTTGGTAGTATAACGCACCCTCCGTGTGTTGGGTGTTTTTACTGGCGATCTCCGTGTTGTTAGCGCGGATAGGATGCATTCTCTGTGCGAAAATTGTGTTTCACTAGCTGTTTTAGATTTTTGCGTGGAGACTTTGTGCGCTTCTTCGGCATGAGTAGTTACGCTCGCTGGTTGTGCTTGTGCGCTTCTAATAAGCTTATCAATCATACTACATCATTTTGCATTACTGTTTTGCCCCCCATTTTATTCTCTCCCGTCAGAAAGACAATCACCCAATTACTGTCCAAAACGAAGAAGAAAAATTTCAATTCCTGTATTTTCTTGACATAAGTTCAATCCTAGAGATTCACAGGACCTTGCGTGCCAGCTGTTGTTCGTTCTGTATTCTCTAATGTCTCCGTTAGTCAATGCTTCGTCGCTCAAATAATGTCATTCATGTTGAGAGATTCATAGGAGATGTTGTGCCAGCTGTGCTCTGCTCGGTATCCTCTGACATCACTTTTTTAGTCAATGGCTTTCCTTAGATAACTGCTTAACGCAAGCCGCTTCCCTATCCCATCCATCGTGTCAGTACTTCACTTGCTCTCCTTCTTGATAAGGAAAGGAAAAAAGCTTGCTTGTCGCTCATCACCAGCCCGAGGTGGTCACGTGTAGCAAACCCCACTTTTTCCTCCTACCACCAGCTTTCTTTCTTTACGGCAGATGTTCTCCAACTTGACAGCTGCTATCCATTATAGTGGGCGCAAATTGGCCAGCTGATTGCTGACTGCTACTTTCTATTTTTATGTGGCCTTTTTTGCCTCAATGGTACCAATTTGACAAGTAACTTCACATGGATTGCCTCACTACCTTTACATTCATGGGTTCCATGCATGCAACAACTTGGTACAAAAGAGTAAAAACAGTAAAGAGGAAGTATTAGGTATTAAGTTGAATTTTTGAAGGATAAACCTTCTACTTCACAGGCCTAAGTAGCTGTGACCAAATTCAATAACTAAAATCAGGATTTATTGTGTTCAAACTTGTTGTGATGATAACTTGACGAGTACAGTATCCATAAAATGAATGATGAACTAAATCAGTATTACAACACGTGTATGGTTATTTGTGCTCCTTTGCTGGCTTGATGTTGATGGCAAGTGTTTAACTACTGGTCAAAGGTGTGCTTGGTATGGGAATATCAATTTATCTCAATGCAAGGTTTCTCGGTATAATATCTCATCCTTACTTTTTTGTGCTGACAATAGACAACGACTGATGCATTACCTCAAATCCTCAATTGATTTCAGTGGACACATGCCAAAAGGAAGTGCTAGTTTCAATGTTCTGCTGCCCTGCCATTGCTACATCGTGATGTTGATTGTTTGCTATCTGCTTATCTTGAACGTATAAGATGATATTTGACTATTAGAGCTGCTATGGTGCTTGGACTTAATACCAAAGATATTATTAAAAAATGTATGTACATATTTGTTATTTAGAAAATAATTTACATTGGGGCAATGGTGCACATGCACCTAAACGTGAACTCCAAAAATGACATTTAGGGCCACATAAATGAAGGTTCAAGGTACTCGTGTTATTTCGGAGTTGAGGTTGGATGAATAAAATTTTATTAGAGGCTTATGCAGTGTAGTAAAGATCTGTACTGGTCTAGCTCTAAACCAGGTCAGGCAGATAATTAGGTAGTATAATTTAAAAGTATCTGTTCATGTGCACGTGTTAATACATGCTATTCAAAGTAGTAGTAGTAGTAGTAGTATAATTCAAAGCAATTATGCTTATATTTTTTTTCTTTGGTTTGTCCTTCAGCAGGGGAAATGTGCAATATGCTTTGCTAGCATGAGATCTGGCCATGGACAAGCCCTTTTCACGGCAGAGTGTTCTCACATGTTCCATTTTCAGTGTATCTCGTCTAATGTAAAACATGGAAACTATGTCTGCCCAGTTTGTCGAGCGAAATGGAAAGAGATACCCTATCGCTCACTATCTTCTACTAGTCCTCGTGGAAGAGTTGGAGGTGACCATATTCGATCACCCCAACAAGATCCTCATTTGGCTCTTCACCGGCAAGTTTCAAACCGGCGGCGAGAGGTCCGTCGGTTACATACTTCTGAGCCAGTAGACTACAATGATGATGAACCTTTGCAGTGCATAGAGGCTTTTGACAATTTTAATTCTGGATCTAGGAAAACTGCTGAGATCAGCTCATACCCAGAATTCCAAGCTGTTTCACAGTCATCATGTCTAGATGGATTTGACATTCTGATCCATGTGAAGGCCCCCACTTCTAGCTCAGATGACGTCACAGGCAGTTTGGTCAATGAAAGCTCTATGAGGTCGTCAAGACGAGTTCCTATTGATCTTGTTACTGTCCTCGATGTTAGTGGCAGTATGGCAGGCACAAAATTGGCACTCCTGAAGCAAGCAATGGGCTTTGTTATTCAGCACCTTCGGCCATCTGACCGCCTTTCAGTCATTGCCTTTTCATCTACTGCTCGAAGACTGTTCCCCCTCCAACGGATGTCACATCATGGTAGGCAGAAGGCCTTGCAGGCAATCAGCTCACTTGGCGCTGTTGGTGGTACGAACATTGCTGATGCGCTAAAGAAAGCTATGAAGGTAATTGAGGACCGCAACTATAAGAATTCTGTATGCAGTATCATTCTTCTGTCAGATGGTCAAGATACCTACAACATTTCCCCAAATTTCCAAGGCACATCAGCAGGTTGTAGGTCACTTGTTCCATCTTCTATTCTAAATGAACTCCATATGGTACCCCTGCACACTTTTGGATTTGGAGCAGACCATGATTCAGATACACTGCATTCGATTTCTGAAGCTTCTGGTGGCACCTTTTCTTTTATTGAGGATGAAGGTGTGATGCAAGATGCGTTTGCTCAATGTATTGGTGGGCTTCTTAGTGTTGCTGTTCAGGAGATGCATCTCAGTATGGAGTGCGTTGATCCTGGTGTTCAACTTTGTTCCATTAAATGTGGCAGCTATCCAAGTAAGGTAGCAAGAGATGGACGAAATGGATCTGTTGATATTGCTCACTTATATGCTGATGAGGAGAAAGACATTTTGTTGTCAGTGACCATTCCAAAATCTTGTGAACAGACTTCACTGTTAAGAGTTGCTTGTGCTTACAAAGATCCTGTGACCAATGAGACTATCAAGATTCAAGGTGACGAGGTAAAGATCAACAGGCCAACATCCACTGTATCTGTACCGGTTTCTATTGAAGTTGACCGAGAGAGGAACCGTATACGAGCTGCCAATTCTATCGAGTCTGCATGGGCTGCTGCCGAGAGGGGTGCTCTCTCTGAGGCCGTCACTATTCTTGAGGACTGCCGGAGGGCAGTATCACAGTCGGTTGCAAGACAGAATGGGGACCGTCTATGCATGGCCCTTGACGCAGAGCTAAGAGAGATTCAGGAGAGGATGGCGAACCGCCAACTTTATGAGGCTTCAGGGAGGGCATATATGCTGTCTGGATTGAGCTCTCATTCATGGCAGAGAGCAACAGCGCGCGGAGACTCTACAGATAGCACCACTCTTGTTCACTCATATCAAACGCCATCCATGGTTCAGATGCTGGAGCATTCCCAGAATTTCAGCTCTCTGCCTCAGGGCCGAAGGCCACAAGTCCAGGGAAGGTAAATCACCATCATCTCGGCAGTGTCATGTTCGGATGATGGCGAAAGTTTAATCTTAGCTTTCATTAGTCTTAGCATGATTGCTGGCGCTTTAGTAGTGCCTAGTTATTCTTTCGCTGATAAGTTTATTTGAGTCCTAGTGAGGTAATACCGCGGAAATTGAGGTGCGGGAAGTGCTTTATTGTGATAGCTAGACTATATTCCCCCAATGTGATGATATGTGGGGGAAAAAGGATGGAAATGTAAATAGTTTGGTTCTTAAAATCTGTCAACGGGCCCATTCCATTTAATTTCCTCGAATCATGGAATTTAAGTCATGAATAATTTCAATTGATCTTTGGTGATGCGTGCAAATTGGACTGGTACGAAGAATGGAAACCCAAATGCGTACCCTCTGTTTCTCCTTCCCAGATTCGTGTCAGTGTGCTCTCAATATAATTAAGTTCTTGTATGTATGCTGCCTTAATCAGTGATGGTAATTTAAGGTAAATTACTGTAATTTGCAGGCAGGAATTTCGCATGAATATGACATGAAAGCATGAGTAACTTCGCAAGTAAAATTTAGCCAAACTTTGCTTAGAATGGCACCAGCATGTAGAAACATGTACGCGAACGGGCGTCTACAGACGAACATGCATCTCTTCACGAGTGATCTCATCCATCAAGCACAGAATTAATGGATAGGATTAGACAGTTACTTTTAGTCCCAAAGGGCATATCCTTTGGGAACAGTTATATCCCTTCGACACATCCCTTCACATGTATATATATCAAGAGATCAACGTAGTTGTATCCCTTCGACACATCCTTCACATATATATATATATATATATATATATATATATATATATATATATATATATATATATATCAAGAGATCAATGGAATTAACAGTTCTTCCAAAAAATCTTGTTCATTTACATTCACTTCTAACGTATTATCAGCTCTAAGATCCAGAGGAAGGAGAACAACAGAGACATCACGAGCCGACACCGGCAGTCCCGCACCCCAAACGCTCCGCCTCCACAGCTCCACCACCTCCCATGCCGGCTCTGCTCCCCTCCAAAACCCGCCGCCGCTCCCTCTCCCCGTCCCCGCACTCCTATCGGCAGGTCGTCGTATAACCCGTAGGCGGGGTGGCGGTGTAAGAGCCCCACGGATCGGAGTCTGCGAGCCGGTTGGCTGGGAGGAGGCGATTTGGTTTGTGCTTTGCAGTGATGGAGGCCGCGTGGAGGAAGGTCAGGAAGGCGATGGGCCTCCGCCTCGGCGTGCACGCGTCCGCGGCGGGAGGTGGAAACGTCCGTCGGGCGCCGCCGGGCGCGGGCGGTTGTCGGCGGGACGCCGCGGTGGCGGTTGTGGCGGCGGCGGCGGACGAGTCGGGGCCGAGCACGCCGGTGGGTGCGCTCCGCCAGTCCAAGTCCGGGGGCAGGTCCTCCTCCTCGCACTCCTCCAAGGTGAGATCGAGATATGAGCGTTTCTGAGTTTTTCTGAATTGGGATTGGGGGTTTCAATCGATAAAAGAGAAACGCCCCCGGTTTCAATGCTTGGTTTGATCGGGGATTTGGGCGTGGTGGTAATTTCTGCCCTGCGTTATATTTGGGAATTCAAATGCATGCTTTTGGTAGTATAACGCACCCTCCGTGTGTTGGGTATTTTTACTGGCGATCTCCGTGTTGTTAGCGCGGATAGGATGCATTCTCTGTGCGAAAATTGTGTTTCACTAGCTGTTTTAGATTTTTGCGTGGAGACTTTGTGCGCTTCTTCGGCATGAGTAGTTACGCTCGCTGGTTGTGCTTGTGCGCTTCTAATAAGCTTATCAATCATACTACATCATTTTGCATTACTGTTTTGCCCCCCATTTTATTCTCTCCCGTCAGAAAGACAATCACCCAATTACTGTCCAAAACGAAGAAGAAAAATTTCAATTCCTGTATTTTCTTGACATAAGTTCAATCCTAGAGATTCACAGGACCTTGCGTGCCAGCTGTTGTTCGTTCTGTATTCTCTAATGTCTCCGTTAGTCAATGCTTCGTCGCTCAAATAATGTCATTCATGTTGAGAGATTCATAGGAGATGTTGTGCCAGCTGTGCTCTGCTCGGTATCCTCTGACATCACTTTTTTAGTCAATGGCTTTCCTTAGATAACTGCTTAACGCAAGCCGCTTCCCTATCCCATCCATCGTGTCAGTACTTCACTTGCTCTCCTTCTTGATAAGGAAAGGAAAAAAGCTTGCTTGTCGCTCATCACCAGCCCGAGGTGGTCACGTGTAGCAAACCCCACTTTTTCCTCCTACCACCAGCTTTCTTTCTTTACGGCAGATGTTCTCCAACTTGACAGCTGCTATCCATTATAGTGGGCGCAAATTGGCCAGCTGATTGCTGACTGCTACTTTCTATTTTTATGTGGCCTTTTTTGCCTCAATGGTACCAATTTGACAAGTAACTTCACATGGATTGCCTCACTACCTTTACATTCATGGGTTCCATGCATGCAACAACTTGGTACAAAAGAGTAAAAACAGTAAAGAGGAAGTATTAGGTATTAAGTTGAATTTTTGAAGGATAAACCTTCTACTTCACAGGCCTAAGTAGCTGTGACCAAATTCAATAACTAAAATCAGGATTTATTGTGTTCAAACTTGTTGTGATGATAACTTGACGAGTACAGTATCCATAAAATGAATGATGAACTAAATCAGTATTACAACACGTGTATGGTTATTTGTGCTCCTTTGCTGGCTTGATGTTGATGGCAAGTGTTTAACTACTGGTCAAAGGTGTGCTTGGTATGGGAATATCAATTTATCTCAATGCAAGGTTTCTCGGTATAATATCTCATCCTTACTTTTTTGTGCTGACAATAGACAACGACTGATGCATTACCTCAAATCCTCAATTGATTTCAGTGGACACATGCCAAAAGGAAGTGCTAGTTTCAATGTTCTGCTGCCCTGCCATTGCTACATCGTGATGTTGATTGTTTGCTATCTGCTTATCTTGAACGTATAAGATGATATTTGACTATTAGAGCTGCTATGGTGCTTGGACTTAATACCAAAGATATTATTAAAAAATGTATGTACATATTTGTTATTTAGAAAATAATTTACATTGGGGCAATGGTGCACATGCACCTAAACGTGAACTCCAAAAATGACATTTAGGGCCACATAAATGAAGGTTCAAGGTACTCGTGTTATTTCGGAGTTGAGGTTGGATGAATAAAATTTTATTAGAGGCTTATGCAGTGTAGTAAAGATCTGTACTGGTCTAGCTCTAAACCAGGTCAGGCAGATAATTAGGTAGTATAATTTAAAAGTATCTGTTCATGTGCACGTGTTAATACATGCTATTCAAAGTAGTAGTAGTAGTATTTAGTATAATTCAAAGCAATTATGCTTATATTTTTTTTCTTTGGTTTGTCCTTCAGCAGGGGAAATGTGCAATATGCTTTGCTAGCATGAGATCTGGCCACTGGACAAGCCCTTTTCACGGCAGAGTGTTCTCACATGTTCCATTTTCAGTGTATCTCGTCTAATGTAAAACATGGAAACTATGTCTGCCCAGTTTGTCGAGCGAAATGGAAAGAGATACCCTATCACTCACTATCTTCTACTAGTCCTCGTGGAAGAGTTGGAGGTGACCATATTCGATCACCCCAACAAGATCCTCATTTGGCTCTTCACCGGCAAGTTTCAAACCGGCGGCGAGAGGTCCGTCGATTACATACTTCTGAGCCAGTAGACTACAATGATGATGAACCTTTGCAGTGCATAGAGGCTTTTGACAATTTTAATTCTGGATCTAGGAAAACTGCTGAGATCAGCTCATACCCAGAATTCCAAGCTGTTTCACAGTCATCATGTCTAGATGGATTTGACATTCTGATCCATGTGAAGGCCCCCACTTCTAGCTCAGATGACGTCACAGGCAGTTTGGTCAATGAAAGCTCTATGAGGTCGTCAAGACGAGTTCCTATTGATCTTGTTACTGTCCTCGATGTTAGTGGCAGTATGGCAGGCACAAAATTGGCACTCCTGAAGCAAGCAATGGGCTTTGTTATTCAGCACCTTCGGCCATCTGACCGCCTTTCAGTCATTGCCTTTTCATCTACTGCTCGAAGACTGTTCCCCCTCCAACGGATGTCACATCATGGTAGGCAGAAGGCCTTGCAGGCAATCAGCTCACTTGGCGCTGTTGGTGGTACGAACATTGCTGATGCGCTAAAGAAAGCTATGAAGGTAATTGAGGACCGCAACTATAAGAATTCTGTATGCAGTATCATTCTTCTGTCAGATGGTCAAGATACCTACAACATTTCCCCAAATTTCCAAGGCACATCAGCAGGTTGTAGGTCACTTGTTCCATCTTCTATTCTAAATGAACTCCATATGGTACCCCTGCACACTTTTGGATTTGGAGCAGACCATGATTCAGATACACTGCATTCGATTTCTGAAGCTTCTGGTGGCACCTTTTCTTTTATTGAGGATGAAGGTGTGATGCAAGATGCGTTTGCTCAATGTATTGGTGGGCTTCTTAGTGTTGCTGTTCAGGAGATGCATCTCAGTATGGAGTGCGTTGATCCTGGTGTTCAACTTTGTTCCATTAAATGTGGCAGCTATCCAAGTAAGGTAGCAAGAGATGGACGAAATGGATCTGTTGATATTGCTCACTTATATGCTGATGAGGAGAAAGACATTTTGTTGTCAGTGACCATTCCAAAATCTTGTGAACAGACTTCACTGTTAAGAGTTGCTTGTGCTTACAAAGATCCTGTGACCAATGAGACTATCAAGATTCAAGGTGACGAGGTAAAGATCAACAGGCCAACATCCACTGTATCTGTACCGGTTTCTATTGAAGTTGACCGAGAGAGGAACCGTATACGAGCTGCCAATTCTATCGAGTCTGCATGGGCTGCTGCCGAGAGGGGTGCTCTCTCTGAGGCCGTCACTATTCTTGAGGACTGCCGGAGGGCAGTATCACAGTCGGTTGCAAGACAGAATGGGGACCGTCTATGCATGGCCCTTGACGCAGAGCTAAGAGAGATTCAGGAGAGGATGGCGAACCGCCAACTTTATGAGGCTTCAGGGAGGGCATATATGCTGTCTGGATTGAGCTCTCATTCATGGCAGAGAGCAACAGCGCGCGGAGACTCTACAGATAGCACCACTCTTGTTCACTCATATCAAACGCCATCCATGGTTCAGATGCTGGAGCATTCCCAGAATTTCAGCTCTCTGCCTCAGGGCCGAAGGCCACAAGTCCAGGGAAGGTAAATCACCATCATCTCGGCAGTGTCATGTTCGGATGATGGCGAAAGTTTAATCTTAGCTTTCATTAGTCTTAGCATGATTGCTGGCGCTTTAGTAGTGCCTAGTTATTCTTTCGCTGATAAGTTTATTTGAGTCCTAGTGAGGTAATACCGCGGAAATTGAGGTGCGGGAAGTGCTTTATTGTGATAGCTAGACTATATTCCCCCAATGTGATGATATGTGGGGGAAAAAGGATGGAAATGTAAATAGTTTGGTTCTTAAAATCTGTCAACGGGCCCATTCCATTTAATTTCCTCGAATCATGGAATTTAAGTCATGAATAATTTCAATTGATCTTTGGTGATGCGTGCAAATTGGACTGGTACGAAGAATGGAAACCCAAATGCGTACCCTCTGTTTCTCCTTCCCAGATTCGTGTCAGTGTGCTCTCAATATAATTAAGTTCTTGTATGTATGCTGCCTTAATCAGTGATGGTAATTTAAGGTAAATTACTGTAATTTGCAGGCAGGAATTTCGCATGAATATGACATGAAAGCATGAGTAACTTCGCAAGTAAAATTTAGCCAAACTTTGCTTAGAATGGCACCAGCATGTAGAAACATGTACGCGAACGGGCGTCTACAGACGAACATGCATCTCTTCACGAGTGATCTCATCCATCAAGCACAGAATTAAGTGGATAGGATTAGACAGTTACTTTTAGTCCCAAAGGGCATATCCTTTGGGAACAGTTATATCCCTTCGACACATCCCTTCACATGTATATATATCAAGAGATCAACGTAGTTGTATCCCTTCGACACATCCTTCACATATATATATATATATATATATATATATATATATATATATATATATATATATATATCAAGAGATCAATGGAATTAACAGTTCTTCCAAAAACTCTTGTTCATTTACATTCACTTCTAACGTATTATCAGCTCTAAGATCCAGAGGAAGGAGAACAACAGAGACATGTCGTATGCCTCTGTACCATCACCGTTCGAGAAAAGCAACACAGGAGGCGAAGAACGAAGAAAGAATCGGAGGCCCTAGCATGGATCCGACGCAAGTGGACATGTACTCATTCTTTTTCTGCAACACAATTGCTGCAAAATTTTTCTGAACGTTCTTCCCAATTGAAGGCAAAGAACATCTTCTGAGAGAATTCAACAATCCGGTAAGAACCATCTAGAACGAGTTCGTCGTTTAAGTTTCACCTTCCTGTTGGTTGCGTTTCTGCGCCCTCCTGTTGGTTGCGTTTCTTCGCAAGCGCTATTTTTGCAGTCGATCTGCTCTGCACATATGCTGTTGTGGTTGATCCTGACCGACGGTGTGCCTGCCCATCGACGACGGTGCCCGCGCCTGTGCGCCCGGGTGGCAACGCCCGTGCCTGGCGACTCCGCGGCAAGCCGGTCCCGCCCCTCAGGACGACACGCGCCCTCCTATACTGCACGGCTGCGTGCTGCGTGCTCGCGTTCGAGTGCCTGCACATGCAGGCATCGTCGACCCCGAACCTTCTCGTTCCGGGTCGCAGTTGTGGACGGTGGCATTGAGCACATGCCTACGGGAGATCGGGGTGGCGCTTGGGGAGGCGTCGAGAGGCCGCTATTCTAGCCTCCGCCCACCGCGGCGAGAAGGTTATCCGCCACGACGGCGACCACCAAAGAGAGGAGGCAGAGCAGCACTGCACGAGTGCACGACCACGGCGTGCGCTCGTTGATCCCTGCCGAAGACCTCAACTACCTATACGAAGATACCTTCTCCAGTTCTGGTTGCATTCGCTCGCCGCCGGCCGCCGCCTTGCATGCGAAGCGAGGGAGCGACGGGGCGCGTAGGTCAGGTCAGCAGCAGCCTCCCATGCCGGATGAGAGAACGGAAACAGATTGAAGTATATTGGAAACTTTTCGCGTGTGTACGAAGTTATATACAAAGACCAAAATTAAGAAAATATTTTTATCCAAAATACAGATTTTGTATTGATCATCATACTTGCTCATGTACGTTAATCTGACTAATAAACACAACACACAGGTCCGGAATGTATCCCCAGCTAGTCTGCACGGGACAACTTATAACAAGTTAACATTATTAGAGACCAGAGAGTCCCGTGCCGATCAATAATCCGATGTGCACGGTGACAGACCGTGTCCTACCCTGACACTGCAAGCAAGCAAATGCGGGCCGTTCCCACGCGGCATCTGGATCACCACGTCCACCACGGCCCCACGTCTCTGCAGGGCCAAGGGCAGCGTCACGTCCGCGCCCCACACGGGCACGACGACCTCGTTCTCGTCTCTCTTGCCGGCGCAGAACATCGGCAAGATGCCCGCGCCGATGGTGGCACCGTCGTGCCACTCGAGACGCAGTACGCGGACAGCCTGCTTGGGTTCTTGATGTGGACGGTGAGGTTGAACGGCGACGCCTTGCTGGATGCGGCGCTGGCGCCGGTGATGGCCGCCGAGTAAGCCGTGGGAGGTCCGTCTAGTACTGCAAGCGTTATGAAGACGAAGACTGCGACGACGACCAGAACGGCCACGACGAGCACCGTCGCCTTGGGTTCTCCTATGGACGGTTCGTCCGCCGGATCATCCGGGACACCACCGGTTATTTCCCCTTCAGAGGCAGGCGCGTCGGGGATTGGATTATGTGCTCCCGTTGGGCCGCAGACATGGCGGAGATCGAAGGACGACTAGACGACGACGATGGCACGTCCTGATCCCTGTTTGCTGTGCCGTCTACCGTGGTTCGATTCGTTCGCATATATATGTAGGTGCAAGAACTGCAAGCTGCGGTGCTGTTATTTGGTAGTTCTGCTGCCCCAGCATGGACAACTTCAGGCAAGAACAAGACTTTCCATGATTAAGTGTTTATTTCGGCTTTTGGCAGAAATTTATCCTGACTTCAAGTCATAGAACTGTTCGTTCCTAATACTTATACGTACATGTGTCTCGCAGTGGTGACTATGACACGTTGTCGGGGACCAATACTAAGGTATTCAAAGAGGAGAAGATAATGGTCATCAACATTTATTTATCCGAGCAGTCAAGAGCGTGACTATAGCTCCAACCGATCCAGATGCGTGGGTTTCGCCTCGCCCGACCTCTGGGGGCGGGCTCCGTCTCACACGACCTCGAGGCCACGATCTCCGTCTCGCCCGACCCCTTGGGTGCGGGCTCCGCCTCGCCCGACCCGAGGCCGCGATCTCCGCCTTGCCCGACCCCGAGGCCGCGGGCTCCGCCTCGATCGAGCTCTGTCTCGCTCGACGGGTACCCATACCGCCGGCAACCACTCCAGGTCCAAACGTATGGGCTTAGGTTAAAACTCTGACACCAAGGAAAAGACCGGTATGACTCGATGTAACCCGTGGCCATGACAGGTCATACATGAGGATTCACATTAAGAACAGCATCGGGCGTACCGGTGCTGTTCTGCCTAGCCCTCGTACGAACGCTGACGGGACACGTCAGTTCACCACGACGTCCGTCAGGACGGAATGGAGCGCCATGACCGACAGATGGCGCCTGCACATGGCGCCAGTGACGGACAGGGCCACGACATGGAGCCGTCCCTGTTGACATCTACAGAGTCGGCGGGACCCGCATGAAGGAGAAGAAGAACCCGACGATACTGGAAGCCTTCCTCTCTCTAGTTTTTTTCCTTTTTCTCCGCTGTAACACATGCTTTCTCTTAGCCTATAAAAAGAAAAGCATGGCGCCCCATGAAGAGGACCGATGGATCCAGATCCGCACAAAAGCACGACACGAATACACGGCTGAGCAGCGATCGAGCTCTCAGCATCCGTTCACTTCTTCCACCAGAGACTTGGGATCATTTCTCTCTCTCGCCTGTTTGTAACCCCTACTACAAACTTTCAGTGCTAGTAACACGAGCAGCAGTGACAAACTTGACGTATGGACTTTCTGCCCGAACCAATATAAACCTTGTGTCCTCTAAGCACACCATCCGAGCCAGACGCGCAGATACAAATTTACTCGTCGGTGGTCTGAAAACACCGACACACGTATTGCTCGATATTTTTTCTAACAAATGACATATATATAAACAAAGAACCAGTGGCAAATCTAGGATTTTGTTCTAGGGTATGCTCACAAAAAAAAATCATATACAATTCGGTAACAATCATAGAATTTGCAACATAATTTGTTATATATGCACTAAGTATCATGATAAGGTTTAAATTTAAGGATTAAGTTGAAACCATCCACAAGACTAGACAATTGAATTGCCGATCTTTACCTAAAATCTTTCTTTTCGGAAAATCACCGGCAGAAGATTTGAATGGACCTTCAATAAATCTTTCTTTTCGGAAAATAGATCTTTCTTTTCGAAAAATCACGGGCAGAAGATTTAAATGGACCTTCAATAATATCGTCCTGTTCGCTTGAGCTTATTCAGAACTATTTTTCAGTCATGGAATAATGTTTTTCTCTCGCAACATTTTAGCATAAGAATCAGCATAAGCCAAATTTCAGCATTAGCGAACAGGTGATATATATACTCTTCGATGTGGGGAAGACAAAGAGCCAAACTGCAGACCGTACGTATAAAATAGCGAATCAAAAAGGGGCACACGGCGAACCTCGGACTCCGATCCAGCGTCCAGGCCGGAGAGCGGCAGGGCACCAGGGCGTCACCGTCATGCCATCATCGCACCAGGGCGTCACTGCGTGTTCTATCTGCAGTGTTCTCTCCCTCCGTTGGATTAGAAAATTCGGGAAAGGAAACGTCGTGATGTACCTATTGCCGTATTGGAAGTCTGGACTTGCTGTGTGGGCGGTGGGCCGCGTCAGATGGGCCTCCAGTGTGGCTGTGTCCCGTGATTGTGTAAGCGTGATCCACTGATAAGGTAAGTTTTTTCTTTTCTTTTTTTACAAATACATATACGTATACATTATTACGTATATACATGTATTATTAGGCTCGCCTGTCTCACAGGGTATGCCGGTGGCTCCGCCACTGCCAAAAACATATATGAGAGCCGCTCCGGTACATCTCATTTTAAAAATTACACGGATCTCAAAGCAGCAATTGAACATTTTCTTAATTATTTTCTACCTGGGTAACGTCTAGGACCGGTTAGTCCGAACCCAGCCCATGTCCAGCGCAAATCCAGTGCGTACCGGAACATCCGATTCTTGTATATGTGAGGCCGAGAGTCGAAAATCCCAACCGGTTGCTTAGCACGGAGGCGTTCCAACCTCCGTACACACTAATCTTTGTAGTTTGTACAATACTTATATCTATACATTCACTCGCAAGGAACTAGTATTCAACCTCTTTATATTTATGTAGTGTATATACAAGGTAAACTCTATTCATGTATACAAATAAATGGGCGGCCACGTGAATATAACCGGTGGTTATGGGGGTATAACCCCAGGTATCCACGGTAATAGACATGAGCCGCACCACTAGGGAAGGTTCAGCCTATAAGATCAAGGCCTACGGTGCTCGGCTCTGGTTGGCGTGCACCACAAGACAATGAGAAGACATCTTGGCGATAAAGGAAGATCTGTTCGGATATGATAGATATCGTATTCTTTGTAAATACTTACCATATAACCGAATAGATCTAGACCTAAACCGACCTATAACCCTACCCTCCAGACTATATAAGGCGGGTAGGAACCCCCCTCGAAGGCATCACATATTCAATACAATCCACCAAAGACATGTAACGTAGGGTATTACGTCGAAATCGCTTGTCTTTGCGCTTGTGTCACCATTTGGCTCCTATTACGCGTACCTCAACCGATTCATCTACTACCGTGAGCATACCTCTCGGTAGACTACCGACAATATTTCGTCGACAGTGGTGGATACTCCTCCCTCTTGCTCTGGTCGTCGTCGCTTGTTTTGACGTAATCCTGCCGACAGGGCGGCGACGATGCTGCTCCGACTCCGATCTTGGCCTTGCAGGAGAGCACCGCGTCGCCGCGCGTCCCCAGTGCAGAGTACCTCGGCATGGTCACCTTGACATCCACCGACACCTCCCCCGCGGCCAGCTCGCCGGCCATCTGGTCTCGCAGGAACTGTGGCACCGCCACGGCGTCGCCTCACGCCCTGGCCACCACGCGCTCGCTCTCGCGCTTCTCCTCGGCGCACAGGGGCGGCACGATGCAGTTGGCTAGGACCGCGTCCCCGTACGACACCACCGCGGTCGAGAGGCCCGGGACGCATGCGCGGTATTGGGAGTTGCGCGTGTTGTCGATGTGGAGCATGAGGTTGAACGCCGAGGAGAGCGTGTCGCCCGCCGCCGAGAGGTCCCGCGCCGGGTCCAGGCCCACGACGCCCGTGATGGCCACCGAGTACACAGGGTCACCCGTTGGGAACTCGCGACTCAGGAAAACACCTAGGAGGACGCCGCTAGTTATCATGGCCGCGACGACAGAAAGCAGACAAACCAGCCTGCATGTTTTTCGGTGGACGGGGTTCGACTCTCGATGCTGGCTGCTGACATGTCTTGAGGGGGAACAAACAACGACTGCGTGCGACGACGTAGCGGCCATGGTTTCTCGTAGTTTTTCTTCTCCAAAATTGTTGTGTCAGGGACTCCAGGGCTACTGCTTGTGCTGGTATATAAGGGCTTCTCCAGTGGCCTATGGAGAACCGACTCATGGGTTGAGGTGGCAGCCCATGAGTCGACTCATCACCATTGGAGTATCACCGACTCATGGAAGATTTCAGGAACCGATTCAAAATATT
Organism: Miscanthus floridulus; assembly: GCF_019320115.1. NCBI lineage: Eukaryota > Viridiplantae > Streptophyta > Magnoliopsida > Poales > Poaceae > Miscanthus > Miscanthus floridulus. The sequence goes on along the minus strand of NC_089591.1, from coordinate 57,395,078 downwards.
GAGCCGATTCATGGATAATAAACAAATATTTTGATACAGTACAACAACGGCCAACCTGCCAACCGTTACTCAACCCAACTAGCTAGCCGTTGTTCATTGCTCTATATATGAACCTGCACGAGTAACTCCACAAAATACACTTTGCTCCCTCCCCATTTCACAAAACACAAATAGATATACAAATAAACTCTCCTCTCCATTTGAGAGAACACAAGCATGGACCCATCTTCTACTGGTGGCTTCACAAATTTGTTGAACTCTTCAACCTCAAGCCCAGAATTTCAAGGATCACAAAGTGGCTACAACCAGCAATATCCAAATTTCCCTCCACCTCATTTCGACCACCCCCATATAGACCCATTTAGTCCCATTATCCACATCATTTCAATCCTTTTGGGGGTTCAACTAGGATTTCAACATTTTCGTGGAACATCAAGCTACCATGGTACTCCTTACCATGAAGGTTGAAAGAATCAAGATGCCTAAGAGGGTGGGTGAATTGGGCTAATTCTAAATTTCTTGCAATAATTAAACCCTACACTTAGCCCATTTCACCCCCTTATGCCTAGAAGTGTTTCTATTGTTCTATCGCATAAGAGTTTTGCACCCTAGGTTTCAATCTTACTCTAGCATGGCAATTCTAGGAATATAGAGACATGAATTGAATTGCTCAAATGTAAATGCTCAAAGTAAAGAGAGAAAGAGGAACGCGTCGATGTTTTTTCGAGGTATTGGAGAGTCGCCACTCCCCACTAGTCCTCGTTGGAGCACCCACGCAAGGGTGTAGCGCCCCCTTGATCCACATAAGGATCAATTGCTCTCTACGGGCTGATTCTTTGACACTCCGTCATGGTGAATCGTCCACAACTACTCACACCATGACTTGGGCCATCCACAAGCTCCGCCGGATGATCACCAAGTTTCCAATCACCACCAAGCCGTCTAGGTGATGGTGATCACCAAGAGTAACAAGCACATGCTCTCATTTGATCAAGACAAGCTTAATAAGAAGGGTGGATGCACACTTGCTACTCCATATGCACAAATGAGGTCCTTAATCTTGGATTATCAAATCTCAATCACCCCACTAGGCTCTTGCTCTCCCTTACACTCCAAAGGTGTTTCTCAGCTGAACATATGGACAAGAGTGCTAAGTTGGACGAGTAGGAGAGGTATTTATACTCCCCACTTCAAAACATACTCGTTGGGGTCTAACTTAGCATATTTCGGGGTGATCAGACGCTCAGGTCAAAGTGATCGGATGCGTCTGGTCAGTGGCCAACGGCTACATAACACCAGCCCAGTTATCAAAGACCGGACTCTGACTAGCGTCCGATCGCCACCCATCAGACGCGTCCGGTTAAAAAATTTCCTTCTCTAGATGCTTACTATTGTTGACCGGATGCTACCTCTAGTGCATCAGGTCACAATGTCCTCAGCGTTCAGTCGAAAAGCAAACCCTAGCACCACGAGCTAATACTGACCGGACACGGCATCTGTGAGTCCGATCCAGCGTCCGGTCATCATCCAAGTCTCCATTCACCTTAAATTTTACCAACTTTGTGAGCGACATCGACTTCAACTGATCTATAGGCTGTTCTTGAGCTACCTAGTGCTAAGTTTGACAAGTGTGCACCACACCTAAACCATTAGACTCATCTAGATCAAGCTACTAGTTCATACCCCCTTAATATTATGGCCAAAGGAAAAGAAATAAAGTTATAAACTACTCTAAGTGTCTCTCCAATGCCAAATGACACTTAGAACTAGTCCGTCCTTAACCTTATCGTCCATCCTTTGAAAACCAAAGTGATTTACATCGATAGGGGCATGAAAACCATAATTGCCCAATCAATCACCATTACCATAACCTAACTCAAGTTTCCTCTACAAAACACATGTTAGTCACAGTAATCTTATTTCGCCATTAATCACCGAAACCCAACTAGAAAACTAGATGTTTTCAATCTCCTCCTTTTTGGTGATTGATGGCAACACAACCTCGAGTATGTATAAAAGATGAGTGAGGTTTTCAACATGCTTGGTTCATATAAGCAATTGACAATAGAAACAAAGGAGGGTTATGCATGCTTATATGATCCAAGCCAACACAATGTACTAACAAGGTATGAAATAAGCATAAGTACACAAAGTAAAGCTCATTTGTATCGGAAGTAAAACGTAGAAGCAAAGCAAATGAGCATAATCAAGTGACATGACATATATATCAAGGTAGAGAGCACACATGTCACATAAGTCTCACACATATATCACATATAATAAAATGCATGAGAGTAAACGTGAATGCATGAAGTATCACACACGGCAGGTATAATCACCCTACTCACTCATTTACATTCCCGCAAACTAGTTGTAGCAAGCTCTTTAGTGTAGCTAGAATTAAGAGCTTGCTTTGTAGCTTAAGATCATCTAGTGGAGCTCTTTAGTGTAGCAAGTATGAGGGCTCTTAGTGAGTAGTGACTTAGCTAATTATGTGCCTAGTGATTGTAGTAACTAGAATTATTGAATAGATGGCTTGTAACCCTTGTAGAGCTAGAACAAGTTTGTATTTCGCTATTTATCATACTAATCAAATTGCTCTAGTGATCTTGTAGATTTTTAAATAGGCTATTCACCCTCCTCTAGCCATATTAGGACCTTTCAAGTGGTATCAGAGCCGTGGTCATCGTTTGATTGAAGGCTTAATAACCTCGGTGTTAAATTATGGCTCAAGTTACGTTCAACCATGTGGGGGACAAACCATAATTTTTTGATGGCACATGCTATGATTATTGGAAGAGAAAGATGAAGACATATCTTGGTTCAATCAATGATTAAGTGTGGGATGTGACCGAGAGTGACTTTGCTATCATTGATCCCGACAATCTCACCAACCAAGACAAGGCCAACAAGCAATGCAATACAATGGCTTTCAACACCATATACAATGACATTGATTTCAAGGTGTTCGAGTAAATCAAGGATTGTGATAGAGCTAATGAGGTGTGGAAGAGATTGGAGGAAACATATGAGAGCCCACCGACGGTGAAGTGTGCCAAGTTGTATATTCACAAGGACAAGTTGACAAGCTTTAAGATGAAGGAAGATGAGAGCATTCCAGAGATGTTCCATCAATTGCAAGTGATTGTGAATAATTTGAAGGCCTTGGGTTAGAAGATCAATGATGATGATGTGTCTCATCGGTTCTTGATGTGCTTACTCCAAGATTTGAGATGTTGAGATTGCTTATCATAAGAGAAGGATTGAAGGAGATCACCCCTAACCAAGTATTAGGTGATATCATGACATAAGAGACATACCATGTGGAAAGAGAGGGGTTGACAAGGATGACAAGAAGGAAGATGAAGACAAGAAGAAGAAGAAGAGTGTAGCATTCAAGGCTAGCTCATCATCCAAGAATAAAGGCAAGTCCAAGAAAGAATCAAGTGATGATGAAGATCTTAGTGACACCGATGATGAAGCTATGGCTCTCCTTGTGCGCAAGATGAAAAAATTCATGAAGAAGGGATATGGTGCAAGAAAGAGAAGAGATCACACCAAGATTAAAGAATATGTGGGAAGATGCTATAATTGCAAGAGCCCCAATCATGTTGTAGCAAATTGTCCCTACAATAGTGACAATGATGAGGATGAGAAGAAGAAGCACAAGAAGGAGGAGAAGAAGATGACCTTCCAAAAGAAGGGTGGAGGCTATGTGGTCACTTAGGATAGTGATGGCTCTTCGAATAGTGATGGCTCTAGTGATGATGATAATAAATCCATCAAGAAAGCACTAGCAAGCATCGCCATCAACACCAAGCCTTCCATCTTCGACACTCCATCGATATGCCTCATGGCAAAGCCTATCAAGATAAAATATGATGTGAGTGATGATGATGAATGTGAAAGTGATGCTTGTAGGAGTGATAATAATGATGATGCGTACACCAAGGAGCATCTCTTAAACATGTGTGAGCAAGTGCACACTTGCTTTGAGATGAAGAGGAAGGAGTGCAAAGAATTGCGCAAGAAAGTCAAAATTCTTGAGTAATCTTTTGATGAGCTCAATGCTACTCATGAGAGGCTAATAGAAGCCTATGAGAAGCTTGGCAAAGCTCACTTTAATCTTAAAAGGCTCACTCCTCTTGAAAGGATCAAGATGCCCAAGAGGGGGGTGAATTGGACTAATTCTAAATTCTCTTGCAATAATCAAATCCTACGGATAGCCCAATTAACCCCTTGTGCCTAGAAAAGTGTTTCTATCAAATTAACGCACAAAAGACTTACAACCTATGTTCTAAACTTACTCTAGCATAGCAATTCTATGAATGTAAAGACAAGTATTTAATTGCTCAAAGTAAATACTTAAAGTAAATGCTCAAAGTAAATGGAGAGAGGAACGCGGCGATGTTTTGCCGAGGTATCGGAGAGTCACCACTCTCCACTAGTCCTCGTTGGAGCACCCGCGCAAGGGTGTAGCTCCCCCTTGATCCGCGCAAGGATCAAGTGCTCTCTACGGGTGGATTCTTCGACACTCCGTCGCGGCGAATCACCCAAAGCCGCTCACAACTTGAGTTGGGTCACCCACAAACTCCGCCGGGTGATCACCAAGCTCCCAATCACCACCAAGCCATCTAGGTGATGGCGATCACCAAGAGTAACAAGCACGAACTCTCACTTGACCACGCGAAGCCTAATGAGAAGATGGATGCACACTTGTCTACTCTTGATTCACTAATGAGGTTTCACTCTTGGATTCTCAAATCACAAACACCTCACTAGGACCTTACTCTTCTTGGCACTCACAAACGTGTTTCTCAGCTGATGGAATGAGCAAAAGTAACTCCACACACGAGTGGAGCTTCTATTTATAAGGCAGCCTAAAAAACGAACCGTTATGAGCTTCTGCGGGGTGACCGGATGCTCCGATCGTGTTGACCGGACGCTCCGGTCAGTTCAACCCGCGAACCAGTAGTAATGAGTTGACCGGACGCTGGCAGGGTCCGGTCAGCACTGACCTGGACGCGTCCGGTCGCATAAAACCCTTACTGGACTCGACCGGACGCTGGACCCTCAGGGTCCGGTCAGCACTGACCGGACGCGTCCGGTACACTTTCTCAAGTCTGGACCCTTACTGGAGTCGACCGGACGCTGGCCCTCAGCGTCCGGTCACATTAACCTTCCAGCGTCCGGTCACACCAGACTTGTTCTCCTCGGTTAAATGAACTGACCGGACCCTACGGCCAGCATCTGGTCGCACCGGAGCCAGCGTCCGGTCAGTATTTGACCCTCCATTCACTTCCAACTCTCGATCATTTGTGAATGAAGTTTGCTCCAAAGGATCTTAGGCATTCATAGGAGCTACCTAGAGCTAGTTTTAATAAGTGTGCACCACACCTAACTCACTAGACTCAACTAGGTCAAGCTACCCGTCCATACCCCCCTTAATAGTACGACCAAAGGAAAAAAACAAAGTCCTAAACTACTCTAAGTGTCTTTCCAACTCCAATCGACACTTAGAACTAGTCATCCTTAACCTTGTCGTCCATCCTTTGAAAACCGAAATGATTTCCATCGTAGGGGCATGACAACCTCGATTGCCCAATCGATCTCCATTACCATGACCTAACTTTATTACCTCTGCAAAACACACGTTAGTCATAGTAATCTTGTATTGTCATTAATCACCGAAACCCAACTAGGGGACTAGATGCTTTCAATCTCCCCCTTTTTGGTGATTGATGACAATACCACCTCGAGTATGTGAAAGAGTGAGGTTTTTGACGGGCTTGGTTCATATAAGCTTTTGTCGATAAGAACAAAAGAGTTAGGTAAGCTTATATGACCCAAGCCAACTCAATGTACTCAAAAGATGTGAATTAAGCATGAGTACGACTAACAAAGCTCATTTGCATCGGAGTATAAACGCGGAAGCAAAGGCAAATGAGCATGACACAATTGATATGACATTTAAATCATGCATAGTAGAAAGCACACATGTCATATATCACAATCACATAGATAGCACTATCACATAGATAGAATAATATGCATGAAAGTAAATACATGAATGCAAAAATAATAGTGTATCACACAAATAAAACTCCAAATGTATATAATAAGCTACTACTATATAACTAGCTCCCCCTAAATGACGCTCCCCCTGAGTCTACATACTCAAACCCTCTCCCCCTTTGGCGTCAAACACCAAAACCTAGGGGTCGGTCGGTGGGGCTACAGCGGACGAGCCGGGCGCTAAAGAACATGGGGCAAGCTGGAACTGGGCACCATCATCATCTGACCCTGAGCTCTGAACTGACTGACCCTCTATGGTAGGAAGTGTCGCTGAAGTGGTCGAGGTCTGAGCTGGGGCTGGTGCTGCCTGTGAAGCTGCTAGTATGTCTATCGTAGGATCTGATGAGGCGATAGACGAGGGGAGCCTCTGAGTAGTCACTGCGACTGGAGCTGCTGTAGATGGACCGACGATATGCATATGAGGTGAAGTAGGCATGCCGGTCAACTCACTGAAGGATGCTCCAAGACTCCTAGAGACTAACGTGTCAGGCACAAATAGCGAGGAAGACTGCTCTAGGTGTGAAGCCTGTCTGAAGTGGAGTGAACTTCGGGGCTACCATGGGTGAGGCTAACCACTGGGACACCTGTACAAGAGGTGAAGTAAACTGAGCTGGAGGCTGTCCCTGACTCTAGAGCCCACTGGGCTATACTGCTGGAGTCGTCGAAGTGGTGGCAGGCGGAGCAAGCTAGGGCGAAAGCTATGGCTGTGGGGCCCCAAGAGCTATCACTACATGCTGCATGAAACCCATAAGCTGCTGCTGCAAGAGTATCTGCTACTAATGCATCTGCTGCTGCTACTGCTGCATGGCCTGCTGCTGCCTCTAGAACTCGTCCTATCGAGTCTAAAACTGGGCAAAAGTAGCAGCTGTCTCCTGTGCCTATCTATCCTGTGTCTATTGCATCCGCTCAAGAATAGCAATGAGAGCGGGGTATATCTGCGGAGCAGGTGGAGCAGAACTAGAGCTACCGGCCTCTGCATCGTGTCTGCGTGGAGGCATCTGAGGAATAGGCTGGTAGTCATCGTCAGAGCTGTCACTATACTCGCTCACATCCTGATGTGCCTCTAGCTCCTCCTTCTCAGTGGCTGCAATCCCTCTGATAATCTCATCCTACTGAGCTGTGGACTCTGGCACGTCGGGACGATGGCTAGGCTGTCTGGGTGCCTGAGGAGTGCTGTGCCTGATCCTCTGTGATAGGTTGTAAGTTGGGAACTCTATGGTGGCACCTGTATACTCATCCATCATACCTGGGGGCTTATCAAGCACTACTCTATGGATGAGAAACATGATCCAGTGAGCATAGGGAAGCTGCCTGCGACCCTTGAATCCCTCAGCTATTGTATCCTCCATCTCTGAAAGAAGGAGATCCCAGATATCAAATACTGTCTGCTGCATCAGGGCATTGAGAAGCTAGAGCTGTAAGCGAGTCAGGCCCTCCCTGTATCCCAACCTGGAAGTAGTGTCCTCCTGATAATGGCCTCTAGCACTCTCGCTATAGGAGTCAAGTCACTGGGGTTCCTGCTCGACCCCTCACCAAAGGGCTCCTTGAAGCAATGTCGCACTAAATCTGTGGGGGGGCACCAACCCTCCATGAGGATGCCTGGGAGGTTCCTGCTGTCCATAACAAACCTCATGCATCTTGACAGGCTGCTCCTGTAGCCTCAGTATCTCTCTGGCCCTGCCACTCGTCACTCTGTAGTCTTTGCCTCTAAAAGCAAAGTGAATAAATCTGTGATGTGGATCGATGAAGAGTGAAGCATAAAACTGCCAGACCCAAGATGGTACATATATCCCCATCCGTCCAATCAAATCTGTCAATCCTGGCAAATATGATAAGTAAGGCCGAATGTGCTCTCCAGCGGCTGCCACAATAGACTCTATCCGACAGACTCTCTGAGATCTAAACACTGCCCCACTGTTGAGATAAGCATTGTAGAAATCTTCCTACAGTGGCGTGTAGAAATCCTCAGCTGTTCTCTCATCTCTCCTTGGAGGAAATCAAACCTCAAACTCTACAAATCGCAGCTACTGAACCTGTCTGGCTGTGGCGGCCCTCAAGTCGAGGTGAACCACTAGAGGTGGACCCTGTGGTCTAGGTGGTGGACTGTGATCCCCTCCGCTATGTCGGCGGCCTCTGACGAGACTGGTACACGGGTTCGTCCAGAGAGGCGAAGCTAGGAGTGCCAGGCTCTGTCTCCTCAGGCCTCCTGGGTCTGTTGTGCCCGCTCGCCCTCCTAAGTCTGCTGAACTGGCTCCTGCTCTGCTGACTGACCCTCCTCAATGGCAACCCATTGGCCTGCAAACATGGCAGTCCCAGCTAGGACTACCGTGATGACGCTCAACCTCCTCAATCGTAGCTCTGACTGCTGGTGAAACCGGCTGATCTGCAATGATAACTCCGCTGTGGGCACCGCCTCTCTCGACACGCTCTGCGGCCTCTGCAACAGCTGCTGCTCTCGCTGTCTCTGCGTCAGGGTACTTGCGCTTCTTGGATGTCACCTGCTTGGTTGACTTGCCCTTCGATCCGGCTGGTTGGCGAGGCGGGGGCCTCTGATCATCATCACCTAGGCCACCACCAACGTTCTTGGTGTGAGCCATCTGAACTGACAAGATGATGAACTGACGCTGATGAAGATCAACAGACAAACTGAACCTCTCGAGGCTTGGCCTCGATCCTTACTCGCGAGCTAGGCTCCAAGTTGACTGCCAACTGCCACAAGAACCACAACCGCACCGACACGCTGCACGATAGAATAGATGGATATACAAATAAATACAATATGTCTAATAGATGCGAAACCCTAATAGAGAAAGCAATGTAGATGCGAACTTGAATCGAATGGCTTTCTACCTGACGAACAGCGATCCGAGAAAAGATGAGATGTCACGCGGGGGATCCTCGGAACCGGCTAGGGTTAGGTCAAAAGCCCTGAATGCAATGGGGAATCAGTGCACTGCAATTTGATCTAGGTCACAATTGAACAGATCAAGATTGAAAATGCCTGGCCTTACCAATCAAGGAGATAGGGTAAGGGTTGGATCAAAGGCCTTGAGAACCCCTCGGTCTTGATTCCGGCGTCGCAGACACGCGAGAGGCGGGTGGTGAGGCTCGGCAGAGGGCTCTTAGGCGGTGCGGTGGCGAGAGGACCTGGGCGAGCATGGGCAAGGGAGGCGCGGTGGCTTGCATGACTGGCGTAAGGAGCTCAGCTACTGGGGCTGCGACAGCGTGGTGAGCTTGGGCGCGAGGTGGCCGGCGCTGGGTTGCGGTGGCACGGCGAGGAAGGAGCACGACGGCGCGCGGCTGGCGAGCTGTGGAGGCGCAGGAGGCAGCGGCAAGAGCTAGGGCTAGGTCACGGGGAATCAAAAATGAAGATACGGCCGAAATAAATAGATCCCCCGACGTGACAGAGAAGAAAACGAAGAAAAGAGTCCTGAAGCCGCGTGAGATCCACTGACCGGACGCTCCGGTGGTAGCGACCAGACGCTACCACCCAGCGTCCGATCGATTCCAGAGAGGTCCAATACCTCTAGAATCGGGACCAGACGCGTCCGGTGGTCCATGACCAGACGCAGGCAGAGTTTAGTCAGTACTGCCTTTCCTTCCTTCGATCGACCGGACGCTGAAGGTCCTCCTGACCGGACGCACAGACGCAGCGTCCGATCACTCCTTCGGCAAGCAGTTCACCTCCTGTGAACTGACCGGACGCTAGACAGCAGCGTCCGATGCAGCGTCCGGTGCACTTTTTCTAGCAAAACTTCAAACTTCCTTCGCGCTGCCTGTTCCCAATCAAGTCCCAACTTGAATAAGATCCAAATAAACACCAATTGGGACTGATGTGAGTGACCTCTCTCAAACCCTTATATTTTTCAAAATATTTTGCCTTAGGCTATAATTCTTTTTAAGAAAATAGGCAACAAGAGGGCAAATGGAACAAAACGACAAAACAACATTCATGCATATGCAATACTTGTAAGTAAATCTAGTTGCTTGTCAAGTTTGATCCAAGGTTAAGCTTCTTCACATGCTTTTCGGTGGTTATCTTAACCATGTTAGACAAGCCCTATATGCATTGCCACAAATTAAGCATGTTGTATATTACAATGAATGCAAGGGACAACACAAGCTCAATTTTTAGTGAAGTTACTAAAATCAAGTACATTGAGCTCATTCCGCAATCTACAAAATGTAGCCTCATCTAGCGGTTTAGTGAAGATATCCGCTAATTGATCTTCGGATCTTACACCTTCTAGTGATATATCATTTTTAGCTACATGATCTCTTAGAAAGTGATGGCGGATATCTATATGTTTGGTGTGAGAGTGTTGAACCGGATTATTTGTAAGTTTTACCGCACTTTCATTGTCGCACAAAAGAGGTACTTTCTCTAGAACTACTCCATAGTCTAGCAAAGTTTGTTTCATGTATAATATTTGTGCACAACAAGCACCCGCGGCAATGTATTCCGCTTCGGCGGTGGACAATGCCACACTATTTTGTTTCTTGGAGGACCAAGACACAAGTGATCTACCAAGCAAATGACACCCTCCAGATGTGCTCTTTCTATCAACTTTGCATCCTGCGTAATCCGAATCGGAATAGCCAATTAATTCAAATAAAGCTCCTTTGGGATACCAAAGGCCAATGCTTGGTGTGTGCTTAAGATACCTAAGGATTCTTTTTACGGACAATTAAATGTGTTTCCTTAGGACTAGCTTGAAATCTAGCACACATACACACACTAAACATGATGTCCGGCCTAGATGCGGTTAAATATAACAAGCTACCAATCATAGAACGGTAGAGAGTTTGATCAACTGGGTTACCTCCCTCATCTAGGTTGAGATGTTCATTTGTAGGCATTGGTGTCTTGATTGGCTTACATTCATCCATCTTGAATCTCTTGAGAAGATCTTTTGTGTATTTCTCTTGAGAGATGAAGATGCCTTCTATCATTTGATTGACTTGAAAACCAAGAAAGAATGTAAGCTCACCAATCATTGACATCTCGAACTCCTTCGACATCAATTCACCAAATTCTTTGCATGAGTCTTCATTTGATGATCCAAAGATGATATCATCAACGTATACTTGACAAATGAAGATATGCTCATCAAGCTTGTTGGTGAATAGTGTGGTGTCGACCTTCCCAATGGTGAAGCCCTTCTCAATGAGGAAGTCCCGAAGGCACTCATACCAAGCTCTTGGGGCTTGCTTAAACCCATATAGTGCCTTGGACAACCTATAAACATGATTAGGATATCTAGGGTCTTCAAACCCGGGAGGTTGATCAATATAGACTAGTTCATTAATAAAGCCATTTAAAAATGCACTTTTCACATCCATTTGATATAGTTTCATTTCAATATGTGATGCATATGCAAGAAGGATACGGATGGCTTCTAATCTTGCAACCGGTGCAAAGGTCTCTCCAAAATCCAAACCTTCAACTTGAGAGAACCCATTTGCAACTAGTCTTGCCTTGTTCCTCACAACAATACCTTGATCATCTTGCTTATTGCGAAACACCCACTTCGTTCCAATGACTCTTGCATCTTTTAGGTCGCTCTTCAAGAGTCCAAACTTCATTGCGAGTGAAGTTGTTCAACTCTTCATGCATGGCATTGATCCAATCCGGATCTTTAAGAGCTTCTTCTATCTTGGTAGGCTCATAGCAAGAGACAAAAGAGTGATGAGCAACAAATGAAGTAAGTTTTTGAGATCAAGTCATTACACCCTTTGATGGACTCCCTATGATGAGATCTTGTGGATGATCTTGTAGAAGAGGTGTATTTCTTCTATTGACCACTTGAGGAGGAGGTTGTGGAGCATCAACATCTTATGCTTGTACCACCATTTGCTCATGGGAGATATGAGTATCTTCATTTTCCACTCTCCCATCTTTTTCATCATCTTGTGGTACATTTGATGAAGAAGGTTGGTTAATGACTTATACATCATCTTCATCATCTTTTGGCTTGATGTCTCCCACCGGAATATTCTTCATAGCCTCCCTCAATGGTTCATCACCTACATCATCAAGATTCTCATGTGCTCCTTGGGAGCCGTTAGATTCATCAAATTCCATATCATATGTTTCTTCAACCAAGCCGGTGGCATGATTAAATACTCTATATGCTTTGGACTTCAATGAGTAACCAACAAGAAAACCTATATCACAACGTCTTTGAAACTTCTCTAGGTGTTGCCGCTTCTTGTAGATGTAGCACTTGCAACCAAACATCCCTAAAGAAGGAGACATCCGGCTTCTTCCCATTGAGCAACTCATACGGTGTCTTGACAAGGAACTTTTGAAGAAATAGGCGGTTGGATGCATAACATGCGGTGTTGATTGCTTCCGCCCATAGAGCTTCGGGGGTATTGTACTCATCTAGCATTGTCCTTGCAAGAGTGATCAAGGTCCGGTTCTTCCTCTCAACTACACCATTTTGTTGAGGAGTATAGGTTGCGGAGACTTCATGTTTGATTCCAACTTCATCACAGTAAGCTTCTATGTTTGTGTTGTCAAACTCTTTGCCATTGTCACTTCTTATCTTCTTGAGCTTTACTTCAAATTCATTTTGAGCTCTCTTGGCAAACTTCTTGAAACAAGATGCAACTTTGGATTTGTCATGAAGGAAGAACACCCATGTATACCTTGAATAGTCATCCACAATCACAAGACAATAGAGATTTCCTCCCAAACTCTTGTATATTGTTGGTCCAAATAAATCCATGTGTAGGAGTTCTAGCACTCTTGTGGTTGACATGAAAGCTTTGGTTGGATGAGTGTTTGCAACTTTCTTGCCGGCTTGACATGCACTACAAAGCTTGTCCTTCTCAAACTTCACATCCTTCAACCCTCTCACCAAATCATTTTTCATAAGCTTCTTGAGTGAGCTCATCCCAACATGAGCAAGTCTTCTATGCCATAGCCACCCAAGTGTGGTTTTGGTGAATAGGCAAGTCTTCAAGTTTGCATCTTCGGAGGTGAAGTCAACTAGATATAAGTTGTTGTATCTAAATCCATTGAATATCACTTGATTGTCATCTACCTTGGATACAACAACCTCCTTCTCGGTGAATAAGCATTGAAAACCAAGATCACACAATTGCCCAACGGATAGCAAGTTGAAGCTCAATGAAGCAACATAGAGCACATTTGAGATGGAATGATCATTTGATATTGCCACTTTGCCTAATCCTTTAACCTTGCTCTTTGAATTATCTCCAAATGTTATTTTCTCTTATCCATCTACCTCTTCATCTAGTGAGGTGAACATATGAGGATCACTGGTCATATGTTGAGTGCAACCACTATCAATAACCCAATGACTTCCACCGGTCTTGTAGTTCACCTACACACATGAGATTCAAACTTTAGGAATCCAAACTTGTTGAGGGCCCTTCACCTTCTCAACAAGTGACTTAGCCACCCAAATCTTCTTAGGCCTACTCTTGTTGGGGGTCCTAAGAACATGACTTTCATCTTTCCACTAGAATCTTTTCTAAGCATGTAGTGAGCATTAAAACAAAAGGTCTAGCATGCTTGGGTAAGGATTGTGGTGGTGGAGTTTGACACTCATGAGCAAAGTGGCCTTCTTGTCCACACTCAAAACATCTCTTTGGCTTTGGCTTTGATTGTTGGTGTTGAGCTTGAGCCTTCTTCTTCTCTACACTTGCCATATATCCAATGACACTTCTATCCATCTTCATGACGGTATTCATGAGTAGCTCACTTTGGAGATGCTTGCCTCTAGCAAACTTGCTCAATCCCACCTTGAGATGCTCTTTCTCCATCTTGAGCTTCTTGTTCTCTTCCTTAAGAATATCATTGTTCTTTTCTTCCTTGAGTTTCTTGTTTTCTTCTTTGAGCCTCTCATTCTCAAGGATCAACTCTTTGTCATGATCAAGAGTTTCTAGCACAATGGTGTTGTGACTTTTCATCTCTTCAAGATCTTTCATGAGCTTCTCATTGTCACTCTTGAGCTTGACATACTCATCATAGTCATTGCACTCAACCACTTGCTTGCCTTTGCTACTAGATCCATGCTCAATGCTCTCACCAATTAATTTATCACATGAGGTAGCTATATCAATCTTAACAACATGGTTAGTAGCATCATGTGGCTCATTTGGTAAGAATTCTTGTGCAATAACAAGGGTATCATAATTGATCTTTAGAGTTGTATATTCATCTTTTAGCTTGTTGTGACTAGTGATAAGCTCATTGTGCACCCACTCAAGTTTATCATGTTTATCTTTAAGCTCTTTCTTTAAAGATTTGAGCTCTTTGAGTTTGGATAATATAGAATCATTTGTTTCTTTGAGTTCATCATTAGCCTTTTCTAATGTATCACACTTAGCTAAAAGTGAATCATTTTTAGCATCAAGTTTTTCATTTATAGCTCTACTCTTTCTAATGATCTTAGTGTATTTTCTTAATATTTTGACAAGATCATCATATGTAGGTGAGTCATCATCGCTATCGCTATCATCATCACTAGCTTGCTCATCATCACTACTATCATCACTCTTAGTTACCTTGCGTTCACCCTTAGCCATGAGGCATAGGTGTGTAGAGGATGATAGTGATGGTGGCGGTGAGGATGCACGATCAATAGCAATGGCAGCCACCTTCTCATTGTCACTCTCATCATCGGATGATCCACTTGATGAGTCAATGTCCGTGAGCCAATCACCGACAATGTAGGCCTTGCCACTCTTCTTCTTCTTGTAGAAGTCCCTCTTTTTGCCATCTCTCTTCTTGTATGGCTTGTTCTTTTTCTTTTCATCTTCATCGCTTGAATCATCTTTCTTGCCCTTGTTTTTGAACTTGTCTTTCTTGGGCTTTGTGCATTGATGAGCTAGGTGGCCAAGTTCGCTACAATTGTAGTAATCCATCTCGGAGATTGGCTTTCTTCTTGAGCTAGTGAAGAACTTCTTCTTGCCGTCAAACTTGATGCCACTCTTGTTTAGCCTTTTTAGCATCTTGGTGGTCTTCTTCACCATGAGAGCAAGGCTTTCTTCATCATCTTCATCACTTGAGCTCTCATACTCAAGTCTGGCTTTGCCCTTATCTTGGCTAGCTTTGAATGCTAAGTCCTTCTCTTTCTTCTTTGTAGAGGATGAGCCATCTTGTGGCGTGATGTGCATGTACATCTCATGAGCATTGATCTTTCCCAAGATTTATGTCGGTGTTGCGACGGAAAGATCACCTTGATGTAGCACGGTCACAATGTGCCCATATTTGTTAATGGGGAGGACACTCAAGATTTTTCTCACAATGTCGGATGGTGACATTTGAGTAAGTCCAAGCCCATTGACTTCCTCTGCAAGAACATTTAAACAAGAATACATCTCATTAGCACTTTCTTTGGGAAACATCTCAAAAGAATTTAGCTTTTTAATTACAAGATGATAGCGTTCCTCACACTCACTCTTGGTTTCCTCATGGAGCGCACAAACGTCCGACCATAGTGCATGGGCGTCTTTGTGGTTCCTTACACGATTGAACACATCTTTGCAAAGGCCTCTAAAGATAGTGTTGCGAGCCTTTGCATTCCATTTTTCATAGTTCACTTCATCGCCTTGAAGTTGTGCGGCATTCTTAGGTGTTGGGAACCCTTGAGAGGCGGCTCTAAGTATTCCAACGTCTAGAGCTTCTAGGTATGCCTCCATGCGAATTTTCCAATATAGAAAATCATCTCCCTCAAAGATAGGAGGAGGTCCATCCCCGTGAGACATCTTGCTCTAAGCGATTAAGCTTAAAAACGTGAGCACGAGGCCCTGATACCAATTGAAAGGATCAAGATGCCCAAGAGAGGAGGTGAATTGGGCTAATTCTAAATTCTCTTGCAATAATCAAATCCTACGGATAGCCCAATTAACCCCTTGTGCCTAGAAAAGTGTTTCTATCAAATTAACGCACAAAAGACTTGCAACCTATGTTCCAAACTTACTCTAGCATAGCAATTCTATGAATGTAAAGACAAGTATTTAATTGCTCAAAGTAAATACTTAAAGTAAATGCTCAAAGTAAATGGAGAGAGAAACAGCAGGCGATGTTTTGCCGAGGTATCGGAGAGTCACCACTCTCCACTAGTCCTCGTTGGAGCACCCGCACAAGGGTGTAGCTCCCCCTTGATCTGCGCAAGGATCAAGTGCTCTCTACGGGTCGATTCTTCGACACTCCGTCGCGGCGAATCACCCAAAGCCGCTCACAACTTGAGTTGGGTCACCCACAAACTCCGCCGGGTGATCACCAAGCTCCCAATCACCACCAAGCCATCTAGGTGATGGCGATCACCAAGAGTAACAAGCACGAACTCTCACTTGACCACGCGAAGCCTAATGAGAAGATGGATGCACACTTGTCTACTCTTGATTCACTAATGAGGTTTCACTCTTGGATTCTCAAATCACAAACACCTCACTAGGACCTTGCTCTTTTTGGCACTCACAAATGTGTTTCTCAGCTGATGGAATGAGCAAAAGTAACTCCACACACGAGTGGAGCTTCTATTTATAATGGTAGCTTGAAAAATGAACTGTTATGAGCTTCTGCGGGGTGACCGGACGCTTCCGATCGTGTTGATCGGATGCTCCGGTCAGTTCAACCCACTGAACCAGTAGTAATGAGTTGACCGGAACGCTGGCAGGGTCCGGTTAGCACTGATCGGACGCGTCCGGTCGCATAAAACCCTTACTGGAACCTTACTGGACTCGACCGGACGCTGGACCCTCAGGGTCCGGTCAGCACTGACTAGACGCGTCCGGTACACTTTCTCAAGTCTAGACCCTTACTGGAGTCGACCGGACGCTGGCCCTCAGCGTCCGGTCACATTGACCTTCTAGCGTCCGGTCACACCAGACTTGTTCTCCTTCGGTCAAATGAACTGACCGGACCCTACGGCCAGTGTCCGGTCGCACCGGAGCCAGCGTCCGGTCACTATTTGACCCTCCATTCACTTCCAACTCTCGATCATTTGTGAATGAAGTTTGCTCCAAAGGATCTTAGGCATTCATAGGAGCTACCTAGAGCTAGTTTTAACAAGTGTGCACCACACCTAACTCACTAGACTCAACTAGGTCAAGCTACCCATCCATACCCCCCTTAATAGTATGGCCAAAGGAAAAAAACAAAGTCCTAAACTACTCTAAGTGTCTTTCCAACTCAAATCGACACTTAGAACTAGTCATCCTTAACCTTGTCGTCCATCCTTTGAAAACCGAAATGATTTCCATCGTAGGGGCATGACAACCTCGATTGCCCAATTGATCTCCATTACCATGACCTAACTTTATTGCCTCTGCAAAACACACGTTAGTCATAGTAATCTTGTATTGTCATTAATCACCGAAACCCAACTAGGGGACTAGATGCTTTCACCTCTCTCATCAAGCAAGTCAAGAAGGAGAAGCCAAAAAAGGGCAAGTGATTATATCTTGTGATGTTGGACTAACATGTGATATTATTGATGAATATTTTTATAAGCCCATTGTTGTTGCTCTCACTAACCCTTCTTGTAGCACTTCTACTTTCACTTCACCTTTGAGTGTAGGTTTCACTTGTGATGACTCAATAATGGTGAAAAATAAGATCCTTAAGAAGGAGGTGAATGAGCTCACCCGTGCCTTAGGCAATGCCTATGGTGGAGATGCCTGCTTACTAAAGTGCTTGGATAGCCAAATATTTTATCTCAACAAAGAGGGATTATACTATACCTCCAAGAAAGGGAAGGTGGTCTTTGTCACTCTCAAAGCTAGCTTTGTGAAGGGCAATGATCAGTTTTGTAATAGATGCAAGCAAGTTTGGCATATAGAGCAATATTGCAAGACTAACAAGAATAAGCAACCTAATGTATCCTCAATTAGATTTGATTCTTGTTACATGCTTGTCAAGGGTACCAATGGTGTGAAGACTAAGTTCATTGGTACACCAATTATAGGCTCAAAGAAGAAAACTATTTGGGTGCCAAAGACCTTAGTGACTACCCTTTAAGGACCCAATAAAGTTTGGGTACCTAAAAAGAATTGATCTTCTTTTGTAGATCAATTACAAAGTTGGAGAAAGCCATTGGATGCTTGATAGTAGGTGCACACAACACATGACCGGTGATTCAAGGATGTTCAGTTCAATCACTCAAAATAAGAGCAATGGGATAGATAGTATCATATTTGGTGACAATAGCAAATGCAAGGTCAAGGGTCTTAGTAAAATTGCAATATCCAATGACTTGAGCATTTCCAATATGCTACTAGTAGAGAGCTTGAACTTCAACCTATTATCAGTAGCTCAATTATATGATCTTGGTTTTAAGTGCATATTTGGTGGATGATGTAGAGATCATGTGTAGATGGCTCTAACTTGATATTCAAATGATTTAGATATAAGAATCTATACTTGGATGATTTCAATGCTAGAGAAGCTCAATTGTCAACATGTTTACTCACTAAGTCTAGCATGGGTTGGTTATAGCGCATAGAAAGCTTGATCATATGGAAATGAAATAATTAAACAAGTTGATCAAGTATGACATAGTTAGAGGCTTGAAAGATATCACATTTGAGAAAGATAAGCTTTGTAGTGCATGTTAAGTCGAAAAGTAAGTTGACAACACACATCCTAAGAAGAACATGATGAACGCATCTAAGGCATTTGAGTTGTTGCACATAGACTTATTTGAATCAACCACATACACTAGCAATGGTGAAAACAAATATAGATTTATCATTGTGGATGATTTTCACTAGATACACTTGGATGTTCTTTCTTATTGACAAGAGTGATGTGCTTGCAACCTTCAAGACATTCATCAAGAGAATACACAATGAGTTTGAAACAACCATCAAGAAAGTGAGAAGTCAATGGAAGTGAATTCAAGAGCATAAGAGTTGATGATTTATGTGATGAGTTTGAAATTAGGCATCATTTTTTTGGCCAAGTACACTCCTCAATCAAATGGCCGAGTTGAGAGGAAGAATAAAACTTTGATTGACATGGCAAGATCAATGTGAGTCATTTATTTTGGGCCGAAGCAATCAATATTGCTTGCTACTATAGCAACCGACTCTATTATCATCCATTAAAGGAGAAGACCCTATATGAGCTTTTGAATGATAGAAAGCTCAACATTGCATACTTTCGGATTTTTTTGCAAATGCTACATTTTGAAGAAAGACGATTGAACAAGTTTGAGAAGAAATGTGATGAAGGTTTCTTGCTTGGTTACTCAATTACTAGCAAAGCTTATAGAGTTTGAAATTTATCTAGTGGTACTTGTCGATAGAATATCATCGGCAGTCCTCCGAGAGGTATCTCACAAAGGTAGATTGATCGACAGATATGTGTGTAATCAAAAACAAGAAGACAACAGAGACACAAGAGTTAGACATGTTCGAGTGATCAGCGCGACGTAATACCCTACTACTATGGTCTGTTAGATTGTATTGGCTTCGTATGATATTGCGTGTGTTTTGATGGGGTTCCTACCCGCCTTATATAGTCTAGGGGACAGGGTTACAAGTCGGTTAGATCTAGGAGATAACTGAAAAGTAATAACAGATTATAGAAATCATGGGATCAAACGTATCCTAACGGATCTTGTAGTATCTTCAGGATATCTTCCTGGTGTCTTGCGGGGCGCGCCGAGCAGTGTCATGCTCCGTAAGGCTTCGTCTTATGGGCTAGACCACCCCTGGGGGCGTAGCCCATATAGTCAGTCGTGGGTATCCGAAGTCGTACACCCCATAGCTAGTCCCCGAGCGCCTTATATCCGCTGTGCAACGCCGTCTTGAGCTTGTCCAAGCAGGTGTGAACAAAGCCGAGCAGTCAGACTCATGATCCGACCACCGTAATGAGTCATCGAGCAGTTGTGGACCGTAGCCAACCAGCTTAACTGTCCGGCCGAGCACAAGCTTTCCCAAATAAGGCTTGCCAGAAGGATGTAAGGAGCTTAAGTTCAAAATCAAAAATTTCCCCATGGTGGACCAAGTGTGTCCACTTAGAGTTCGACCACGAGAAAGAGAGATAATCTTCTTCAACTTCAGGAGACGCGAAGTCTTCCAGATTAAAGCAAACACACTCACCGCAAGGTGAAGTGTGCCCACTTAGTCCCCGAGCCTAACAGTAGGTGACGTAGTCACATGGTGCCAGGGTCCAAAGTAGAAGAAAAGTAGAAGACCAGCCGAGCAGGCAACCAGTCCCTAGGCGAAGCCCTAAAATAAAAAAAACGCACATTCACCGCAAGGTGAAGTGTGTCCACTTAGTCTCCGAGCCTGATAGTAGGTGACGTGGTCACGTGGTGTCAGGGTCAGAAACAATAGTAAACAGAAGAAAGTCCCCAGTGTGGTGAGGAACCAAGTCGTAGTGATGACGTAGTGCCCGAGCTACAAGTGGAAATCTCGAAGAAATCAAATCGTGGAGAAAAAACCAGAGTAATTGTTGTACAGTAGGAGTTACTGAGCCTTAATGGTACTGCGGAGAAGTCGGCGAATATTCAGGTGTACAGTAACAAGTTGCAGCGAAAAATGGGCGATATGGGCTGCAGTTGCGCGAAAGCCCAGGTAACGGCCCACCACGTCGCTTCGAAGAATTCAGGAGAGGTGCAAATCATGGAGTGGTTTCCCAAAAACCCTTCAATGCGAAAAGTGGTGATGATGTTTTATAACTGCGCCGCCGCACTCCGCGCTCCCACCTTTGCCACTTCGCCACTTCATCTTCCTCCTCAGCCCTCGCGCTTCTCGATTCACATTCACACGCGCTTTCGCCAGCAATCCCGAACCAGATCTGAGAGATGACGCCAAAGAGAAGAGTTGGTAACCCGAAGAAGGCGACCGCCGGATCAAGCCATGACAAGGAGTGGATGTCGTCACTCATGGGGGAGGCGGAGCTCAACAGGATGGTGGAGGCGGGCGTTCTTCCTGACCATGTCACCGCCGGATGGCGTCCGGCGAACGGTGAGCCCTATCCAATGCCGCATACCGACAAAGTCGTAGTATTTGAAGATTATTTCTAGCGCCGATTAGGATTTCCTGTTCATCCTTTCTTGTGGGATCTGTTGGAGTTCTAGGGAGTGAGTCTGTGCAATCTGCATCCCAACGCCATCTTGCACATCTCTATTTTTATCCATTTTTGTGAGGCGTATCTCGGAATTCTTCCCCACTTCAACCTCTTCCGATACCTGTTCTGGCTGAAGAAGAAGGACAACGACGGTTCTAGAGTGGTTGACGGCGTGTATCTGCAACTCCGTGACAGGATGGGAGGGCGAGTACATCACTATGCCGTTGAACACCTCGCTGAAGGGGTGGAACGCTAGGTGGTTCTACATGAAGCAGAGTAATCCTGCCATCCACTACGACGTCGACCACATTCCAGAGAACCAGAGGTCGGAGAAGCCGAGCAGTGTTGATATGGATTAGGTGAGGGAGCTCCTCGGCCTGATAAAGGGCATAAAGATGAACGACGTACTAGTGACGGCGAGCTTCATAGTGCGCCGGGTCCAGCCCTCCAAGGAGAGGGCCCACGCGGGTTTTGACTTTAAGGGGGACACTGATGGTACCCGGGAGAGGACGGAGAGGCTGTCGAAGGAGGCTGTGCTACGCCGAGCAGCCGAACTATTCGCTCCAAACGCGTCGTTCAGCGTGCCAGGGCAGACGAGACCCTTCAACTGCATGAACCCACCTCCTCAGGTAAAAATCTCAACTATTGTTCCTAATACTTTTTATCCTGTACCGATGCCGAGCAGTGAACTGATTCACTTGTGAAAGATCCATTTGCGGGAACGAGCGGCGTACTTCTCGGGCAGTGCCGAGGAGCGATTGGCCGAAGGCAGTGGACGCCCAGCCAACCACTCAGGCGGAGGAAGGTGCCGTCAGCGTCTCGTCGGAGTCCGAAGGCGAAGGTGCTGGTCGGAAGAAGAGTCCCCCCCTGGTGTCGGAGAAGGTCCGAGGGAAAAGGGCGGCGACAGATGAGCCTGCCCTGAAAGAAGAAGAAAACAGCGGGTGTAGCTCCCGCAAGCCGGGCGGCATCTCGCTTGGCGGCGATCAGACCACTCGGACGCAATCCTCCAACTTCTGTTTTCAAATATTGCATGGCTGTGCCCAAGACCATGCATGGTGGATGCTTCTTTTATCCAAACTTCTGGCCTCCAAACTAGAAGCAAATAGCCCAATGGATCCTGAACTATGTAAACCCTCTCAACTCCATACGAATCCTTCCTATCCATAATTATCTTTGTTGTGACCACAGTTCCACTGAGATCAAAGGTAATAATTTGACCAAGTAATGTCACTGCATATAATAGACCATCCTTCTAGATGCAGTCCTCAAAGTTTGAGTGTGGTGGAAGCCATGTCCATTTCTCATCCCCTAATCTAGCAAATGAAAGCTGCCCAAGTGGATTGTGGATCAACACCACGATATAGCTTCCTGCAGATGTAGTAAAAAATAGAAGTGCCTTATGAAAGAGATGATACCGCAATGTGCTTAGAGAATATGTTGAAGGTGGTCCAACAACTGAGTCTGCTGTGTGCCGTGAGTAATGATACTTACAAATTGCACCGTTATCATAAAAAATGGGCGTCACCTGCTCGATGGTGACGACTGATGGGAGGGAGATCTGTTCACTGGTGATTGGATTGACAAGGTGCATCTCAGAACGCTCATCAGCAGTGACCAACCACCCATTTGAGGACCCAATCAGATACCTTCTGTGGATTGGTGGCTCTGGGAGAGTTAATTTGTAGGCCCTCTTTTCCTCAAGGCTGTAGATGAAAGCAACATTGTCACCAGCAGACTCCGAGGTGTAGATGAGGCAAGGTGTTTGGGGCCATTTGTACCGCCGAAAGCAACATGTGCTGGTATACGTTGAGTTCCAGGAGCAGCAGACAGAGCCTGCCCGCACTAAGTCAGGTGTCTCCAGAAGGGCAAATATCTCCATCAGGATTTCCTGAGGCAGCTCTGCAAATTTGCCAGCCACAACTTCCAACAGTGGCGGTTGAAGATATCCATCGTTTCAGAAAGAGCATAAATTTTTCGGGCGTATAGCTAGGTTCCATAGGATCATTATCCAGCTTATGCAACTGGCATCAGTTGGTGAGAAATCATAACTCTTGAAAGATGAGTTGCTTCTGAAGGAATAATTGCAACGCTGCACATTTGAATGGAACACACCATGGGTTGGCTCGTAGCTTAAGAAGACTCCACGAGTAAATGCTACTATATGTTCATATGTCATAAATCCAGCCATTTTATTTAGTTTTCTAAGGGCCTCCGAAGGTTTCTGTGAGACCTTTATTAAGAGTCCCCCGGCAAAACTACATGACGAAAGAATGTCAGATATCAATCATTTATAGTGATACGTCAGAGAGAATGATAAAGAGGCTAATTGAATATAGAATATGTACCAAAGTTCTTGCTTTTGGGGCTTGTAGAGTTTGACATAAAGAAAAAAAACTCCTCTGCTCTTCTCAGGAGGGAGGCCACAAATCCTATAAACGTAATTTAACATGATTGAACATCTTGCATATGGAAATTGTAACAGATGCTAAATTAACATACAAAAAAGGAAACAAATATGGCACCAACAAATCATTACCAGTCCATGTTTGGCAACCATAAATAGCATGGGTGCATTGTGAGCCTTATTTGATACCTCCCAAAGCTGGCCAACCTAGCAGTAAAACAAAAGCAAGACATGATACACAATTGACAACAAAATAGATTATTTTTAATAAATCATCCTTGAGACATCTAAAATTTTAAGCACAATGTAATAAATCATCCTTGAGACACAACCTAAAGTTTTAATAAACCACTGAGCTGTCTTCTGGAAAGCAAGGAAATTCATATATATCTAAAGCACGAACATTTTTCTGGAAATATTTCTGTGTATGACAGCTCACTCGGAAGAATATAAGGGTGCAAATATTTGACAGGCAACTAAAAACAAGAAATTGCACTCGACACATCTCAGCTGTTGGATAAAGATCCAAATGCTGCCCTCTGTTTTCTGGCAATGTCACCTTGCACCCCTGCCCCACCTTCCTCCTCCCGTCTCCGACGACGCTCGCACTGCTGGATGTAGCTCCAGCCACCTACTGCCTCCTAACTCACCCACGCCACTGGCACCAGCCACCACCACCCTCCTACTTGACCTGTGGCTCACCTCATCACAACCCCTAAACCTCCTCATGAAACTACAGCTAGTTTGTTTCGTCGTAAAAGATTGTGGATTATTTACTGCTGACTGATTTGGTGTGAGAGAAAAATACTGTTCCAGCTTATAATCCATGATCGTATACGAGCAAGCGAACATGCTGCTAATTTTTTAGAACCGTTGGAGTTGCAGCCTTTTTTTTATCTCCTAATATGTTTTGGGAAGTTTGGAAATCAAGTGTTTTGGGTGGATTTTTTTAGTACTCCTGGAGATGCTTGGTAACACTGCAGAACTGCACATACTTGCACCACAAATTGAACCCAGTAAGACTGTCTCCAATAGGTGACTTATATGGGCATCTAAATCTAAAATGGGTAAAAGGAGACTCAAAATCAGCCTCCAACAGAGTACCTATACGGAAGACCCATTTTGGATATCCTCTCTTCTGAAAACACATGTGTAGAAATGATTATCTTTTAGGTCCTGCTGTTGGAGAGGATGTCGAATGGGTACTCAACCCTTTGGCTGTAGCGCTACATATTTTGTAGACTCAACTAGGTCAAGCTACCCATCCATACCCCCCTTAATAGTATGGCCAAAGGAAAAAAACAAAGTCCTAAACTACTCTAAGTGTCTTTCCAACTCAAATCGACACTTAGAACTAGTCATCCTTAACCTTGTCGTCCATCCTTTGAAAACCGAAATGATTTCCATCGTAGGGGCATGACAACCTCGATTGCCCAATTGATCTCCATTACCATGACCTAACTTTATTGCCTCTGCAAAACACACGTTAGTCATAGTAATCTTGTATTGTCATTAATCACCGAAACCCAACTAGGGGACTAGATGCTTTCACCTCTCTCATCAAGCAAGTCAAGAAGGAGAAAGCCAAAAAAGGGCAAGTGATTATATCTTGTGATGTTGGACTAACATGTGATATTATTGATGAATATTTTTATAAGCCCATTGTTGTTGCTCTCACTAACCCTTCTTGTAGCACTTCTACTTTCACTTCACCTTTGAGTGTAGGTTTCACTTGTGATGACTCAATAATGGTGAAAAATAAGATCCTTAAGAAGGAGGTGAATGAGCTCACCCGTGCCTTAGGCAAAGCCTATGGTGGAGATGCCTGCTTACTAAAGTGCTTGGATAGCCAAATATTTTATCTCAACAAAGAGGGATTATACTATACCTCCAAGAAAGGGAAGGTGGTCTTTGTCACTCTCAAAGCTAGCTTTGTGAAGGGCAATGATCAGTTTTGTAATAGATGCAAGCAAGTTTGGCATATAGAGCAATATTGCAAGACTAACAAGAATAAGCAACCTAATGTATCCTCAATTAGATTTGATTCTTGTTACATGCTTGTCAAGGGTACCAATGGTGTGAAGACTAAGTTCATTGGTACACCAATTATAGGCTCAAAGAAGAAAACTATTTGGGTGCCAAAGACCTTAGTGACTACCCTTTAAGGACCCAATAAAGTTTGGGTACCTAAAAAGAATTGATCTTCTTTTGTAGATCAATTACAAAGTTGGAGAAAGCCATTGGATGCTTGATAGTAGGTGCACACAACACATGACCGGTGATTCAAGGATGTTCAGTTCAATCACTCAAAATAAGAGCAATGGGATAGATAGTATCATATTTGGTGACAATAGCAAATGCAAGGTCAAGGGTCTTAGTAAAATTGCAATATCCAATGACTTGAGCATTTCCAATATGCTACTAGTAGAGAGCTTGAACTTCAACCTATTATCAGTAGCTCAATTATATGATCTTGGTTTTAAGTGCATATTTGGTGGATGATGTAGAGATCATGTGTAGATGGCTCTAACTTGATATTCAAATGATTTAGATATAAGAATCTATACTTGGATGATTTCAATGCTAGAGAAGCTCAATTGTCAACATGTTTACTCACTACGTCTAGCATGGGTTGGTTATAGCGCATAGAAAGCTTGATCATATGGAAATGAAATAATTAAACAAGTTGATCAAGTATGACATAGTTAGAGGCTTGAAAGATATCACATTTGAGAAAGATAAGCTTTGTAGTGCATGTTAAGTCGAAAAGTAAGTTGACAACACACATCCTAAGAAGAACATGATGAACGCATCTAAGGCATTTGAGTTGTTGCACATAGACTTATTTGAATCAACCACATACACTAGCAATGGTGAAAACAAATATAGATTTATCATTGTGGATGATTTTCACTAGATACACTTGGATGTTCTTTCTTATTGACAAGAGTGATGTGCTTGCAACCTTCAAGACATTCATCAAGAGAATACGCAATGAGTTTGAAACAACCATCAAGAAAGTGAGAAGTCAATGGAAGTGAATTCAAGAGCATAAGAGTTGATGATTTATGTGATGAGTTTGAAATTAGGCATCATTTTTTTGGCCAAGTACACTCCTCAATCAAATGGCCGAGTTGAGAGGAAGAATAAAACTTTGATTGACATGGCAAGATCAATGTGAGTCATTTATTTTGGGCCGAAGCAATCAATATTGCTTGCTACTATAGCAACCGACTCTATTATCATCCATTAAGGAGAAGACCCTATATGAGCTTTTGAATGATAGAAAGCTCAACATTGCATACTTTCGGATTTTTTTTGCAAATGCTACATTTTGAAGAAAGACGATTGAACAAGTTTGAGAAGAAATGTGATGAAGGTTTCTTGCTTGGTTACTCAATTACTAGCAAAGCTTATAGAGTTTGAAATTTATCTAGTGGTACTTGTCGATAGAATATCATTGGCAGTCCTCCAAGAGGTATCTCACAAAGGTAGATTGATCGACAGAGATGTGTGTAATCAAAAACAAGAAGACAACAGAGACACAAGAGTTAGACATGTTCGAGTGATCAGCGCGACGTAATACCCTACTACTATGGTCTGTTAGATTGTATTGGCTTCGTATGATATTGCGTGTGTTTTGATGGGGTTCCTACCCGCCTTATATAGTCTGGGGGACAGGGTTACAAGTCGGTTAGATCTAGGAGATAACCGAAAAGTAATAACAGATTACAGAAATCATGGGATCAAACGTATCCTAACGGATCTCGTAGTATCTTCAGGATATCTTCCTGGTGTCTTGCGGGGCGCGCCGAGCAGTGTCATGCTCCGTAAGGCTTTGTCTTATGGGCTAGACCACCCCTGGGGGCGTAGCCCAATAGTCAGTCGTGGGTATCCGAAGTCGTACACCCCATAGCTAGTCCCCAAGCGCCTTATATCCGCTGTGCAACACCGTCTTGAGCTTGTCCAAGCAGGTGTGAACAAAGCCGAGCAGTCAGACTCATGATCCGACCACCGTAATGAGTCATCGAGCAGTTGTGGACCGTAGCCAACCAGCTTAACTATCCGGCCGAGCACAAGCTTTCCCAAATAAGGCTTGCCAGAAGGATGTAAGGAGCTTAAGTTCAAAATCAAAAATTTCCCCACGGTGGACCAAGTGTGTCCACTTAGAGTTCGACCACGAGAAAGAGAGATAATCTTCTTCAACTTTAGGAGACGCGAAGTCTTCCAGATTAAAGCAAACACACTCACCGCAAGGTGAAGTGTGCCCACTTAGTCCCCGAGCCTAACAGTAGGTGACGTAGTCACATGGTGCTAGGGTCCAAAGTAGAAGAAAAGCAGAAGACCAGCCGAGCAGACAACCAGTCCCTAGGCGAAGCCCTAAAATAAAAAAAACGCACATTCACCGCAAGGTGAAGTGTGTCCACTTAGTCTCCGAGCCTGATAGTAGGTGACGTGGTCACGTGGTGTCAGGGTCAGAAACAATGGTAAACAGAAGAAAGTCCCCAGTGTGGTGAGGAACCAAGTCGTAGTGATGACGTAGTCCCCGAGCTACAAGTGGAAATCTCGAAGAAATCAAATCGTGGAGAAAAAACCAGAGTAATTGTTGTACAGTAGGAGTTACTGAGCCTTAATGGTACTGCGGAGAAGTTGGTGAATATTCAGTGTACAGTAACAAGTTGCGGCGAAAAATGGGCGATATGGGCTGCAGTTGCGCGAAAGCCCAGGTAACGGCCCACCACGTCGCTTCGAAGAATTCGGAGAGGTGCAAATCATGGAGTGGTTTCCCAAAAACCCTTGAATGCAAAAAGTGGTGATGATGTTTTATAACTGCGCCGCCGCACTCCGCGCTCCCACCTTTGCCACTTCGCCACTTCATCTTCCTCCTCAGCCCTCGCACTTCTCGATTCACATTCACACGCGCTTTCGCCAGCAATCCTGAACCAGATCTGAGAGATGACGCCAAAGAGAAGAGTTGGTAACCCGAAGAAGGCGACCGCCGGATCAAGCCATGACAAGGAGTGGATGTCGTCACTCATGGGGGAGGCGGAGCTCAACAGGATGGTGGAGGCGGGCGTTCTTTGCTGACCATGTCACCGCCGGATGGCGTCCGGCGAACGGTGAGCCCTATCCGATGCCACATACCGACAAAGTCATAGTATTTGAAGATTATTTCTAGCGCCGATTTGGATTTCCTGTTCATCCTTTCTTGTGGGATCTGTTGGAGTTCTAGGGAGTGAGTCTGTGCAATCTGCATCCCAACGCCATCTTGCACATCTCTATTTTTATCCATTTTTGTGAGGCGTATCTCGGAATTCTTCCCCACTTCAACCTCTTCCGATACCTATTCTGGCTGAAGAAGAAGGACAACGACGGTTCTAGAGTGGTCGACGGCGTGTATCTGCAACTCCGTGACAGGATGGGAGGGCGAGTACATCACTATGCCGTTGAACACCTCGCTGAAGGGGTGGAACGCTAGGTGGTTCTACATGAATCAGAGTAATCCTGCCATCCACTACGACGTCGACCACATTCCAGAGAACCAGAGGTCGGAGAAGCCGAGCAGTGTTGATATGGATTAGGTGAGGGAGCTCCTCGACCTGATAAAGGGCATAAAGATGAACGACGTACTAGTGACGGC
Source organism: Miscanthus floridulus (assembly GCF_019320115.1). Classification (NCBI taxonomy): domain Eukaryota; kingdom Viridiplantae; phylum Streptophyta; class Magnoliopsida; order Poales; family Poaceae; genus Miscanthus; species Miscanthus floridulus. The sequence goes on along the minus strand of NC_089591.1, from coordinate 57,365,897 downwards.
GAGCTTCATAGTGCGCCGGGTCCAGCCCTCCAAGGAGAGGGCCCACGCGGGTTTTGACTTTAAGGGGGACACTGATGGTACCCGGGAGAGGACGGAGAGGCTGTCGAAGGAGGCTGTGCTACGCCGAGCAGCCGAACTATTCGCTCCAAACGCGTCATTCAGCGTGCCAGGGCAGACGAGACCCTTCAACTGCATGAACCCACCTCCTCAGGTAAAAATCTCAACTATTGTTCCTAATACTTTTTATCCTGTACCGATGCCGAGCAGTGAACTGATTCACTTGTGGAAAGATCCATTTGCGGGAACGAGCGGCGTACTTCTCGAGCATGCCGAGGAGCGATTGGCCGAAGGCAGTGGACGCCCAGCCAACCACTCAGGCGGAGGAAGGTGCCGTCAGCGTCTCGTCGGAGTCCGAAGGCGAAGGTGCTGGTCGGAAGAAGAGTCCCCCCTGGTGTCGGAGAAGGTCCAAGGGAAAAGGGCGGCGACAGATGAGCTGGCCTGAAAGAAGAAGAAAACAGCGGGTGTAGCTCCCACAAGCCGGGCGGCATCTCGCTTGGCGGCGATCAGACCACTCGGACGCAATCCTCCAACTTCTGTTTTCAAATATTGCATGGCTGTGCCCAAGACCATGCATGGTGGATGCTTCTTTTATCCAAACTTCTGGCCTCCAAACTACAAGCAAATAGCCCAATGGATCCTGAACTATGTAAACCCTCTCAACTCCATACGAATCCTTCCTATCCATAATTATCTTTGTTGTGACCACAGTGAAAGGATCAAGATGCCCAAGAGGGGGGGTGAATTGGGCTAATTCTAAATTTTCTTGCAATAATCAAATCCTATGGATAGCCCAATTAACCCCTTGTGCCTAGAAAAGTGTTTATATCAAACTAAAGCACAACAACCTCTCAACCTAAGTTCCAAACTTACTCTAGCAAGCAATTCTTATGGAAATGAAACCAAGTATTGAATTGCTCAAAGTAAATGCTCAAAGTAAGTGCTCAAAGTAAATAGAGAGAGAGAGAGAGGAACGCGGCGATGTTTTGCCGAGGTATCGGAGAGTCGCCACTCCCCACTAGTCCTCATTGGAGCACCCGCGCAAGGGTGTAGCTCCCCCTTGATCCGCGCAAGGATCAAGTGCTCTCTACGGGTTGATTCTTCGACACTCCATCACGGCGAATCACCCAAAACCGCTCACAACTTGAGTTGGGTCACCCACAAGCTCCGCCGGGTGAACACCAAACTCCCAATCACCACCAAGCCGTCTAGGTGATGGCGATCACCAAGAGTAACAAGCATGAACTCTCACTTGACCACGCGAAGCCTAATGAGAAGATGGATGCACACTTTGCTACTCTTGATTTGCTAGTGAGGCTACTCTCTTGGATTCTCGAATCACAAACACCTCACTAGGACCTTGCTCTTCTTGGCACTCACAAACGTGTTTCTCAGCTGTTGGAATGAGCAAAAGATGCTCCACTCATGAGTGGAGCTTCTATTTATAAGCCAGCCTAAAAAACGAACCGTTATGAGCTTCTGCGGGATGACCGGACGCTCCGGTCGTGATGACCGGACGCTCCGGTCAGTTCAACCCGCGAAACAGTTTTCAAGTGATGACCGGACGTTGTCAGGGTCCGGTCAGTACCGACCGGACGCGTCCGGTCGCTCTTGGATGCTTACTGTAAACGACCGGACGCTGGATACTCAGGGTCCGGTCACACTGACCGGACGCGTCCGGTCACTCTTTTCCAAGTCTAGACCCTTACTGGAGTCGACCGGACGCTGGCCCTCAGCGTCCGGTCACATGACCTCCCAGCGTCCGGTCAAACCAGACTTGATCTTCTCAGTCAAATGAACTGACCGGACCCTGCGGCCAGCGTCCGGTCAGTATTTGACCCTCCATTCACTTCCAACTTCCGAACATATGTGAATGAAGTTTGCTCCAAAGGATCTTAGGCATTCATAGGAGCTACCTAGAGCTAGTTTTAACAAGTGTGCACCACACCTAACTCACTAGACTCAACTAGGTCAAGCTACCCGTTCATACCCCCCTTCATAGTACGGCCAAAGGAAAAACAAAGTCCTAAACTACTCTAAGTGTCTCTCCAACTTCAATCGACACTTAGAACTAGTTATCCTTAACCTTGTCGTCCAACCTTTGAAAACCGAAACGATTTCCATCGTAGGGGCATGACAACCTCGATCGCCCAATCGATCTCTATTACCATGACCTAACTTAATTGTCTCTGCAAAACACACGTTAGTCATAGTAATCTTGTATTGACATTAATCACCGAAATCCAACTAGGGGCCTAGATGCTTTCAATCTCCCCCTTTTTGGTGATTGATGACAATACCACCTCGAGTATGTTATGGAGTGAGGTTTTTGACGGGCTTGGTTCATATAAGCTTTTGTCAATAAGAACAAAAGAGTTAGTCAAGCTTATATGACCCAAGCCAAACCAATGTACTCAAAGGATATGAATTGAGCATGAGTACCAGAAACAAAGCTCATTTGCTTCGAAGTGTAAAACACGGAAGCAAAAGCAAATGAGCATTCCACAAGTGATATGACATAGAGATAAAGCAAAGTAGAAGTCACACATGTCAAATATCACAACCACGTAGATAGCACTATCACATATAAATAAGAATACGCATGAAAGTAAGCACACGAATGCATAAGTAATAGTGTATCACACAAATAAAACTCCAAAAGTATATAATAAGCTAATACTAGATAACTAGCTCCCCCTGAAATTCGCTCCCCCTAAGTCTACATACTCAAACCCTCTCTCCCTTTGGCGTCAAACACCAAAACCTAGGGGTCGGACGGCGGGGCTGCAGCGGACGAGTCGGGCGCTAAAGTACATGGAGCAAGATGGAACTGGGCACCATCATCATCTGACCCTGAGCTTTGAACTGACTGACCCTCTGAAGCAGGAAGTGTCGCTGAAGCGGTCTGGGTCTGAGCTGGTGCTGCCTATGAAGCTGCAAGTATGTCTGTCGTAGGATCTGACGAGGCGACAGATGAGGGGAGCCACTGAGTAGTCATGATAGCTGGAGCTGCTGTAGACGGACCAGCAGTATGCATGTGAGGCAGGGTAGGCATGCCGGTCAACTCACTGAATGATGCTCCAAGACTCCTGGAGACTGACGACTCAGGCACGAATAGTGAGGACGTCTGCTCTGGTGAGAAACCCGTATGATAAGGAGTGAACTGCGGGGCTACACCAGGTGAGGCTAACCACTGGGACACCTATACAGGAGGTGAAGGAAACTAAGCTAGAGGCTGTCCCTGACTCTGAAGCCCGATAGGCTGTACTGCTGGAGTCGTCGAAGTGGTAGGAGGCTGTGCAAGCTGGGGCGAAGTCTGTGGCAGTGGGATCCCAATGGCTGTCACTACATGCTACATGAATCCCATGAGCTGCTGCTACATAAGTAACTGCTGGTGCTGAAGGAGCTGCTGCTGCCGCTGAAACTCGTCCTAACGAGCCTAAAACTGTGCGAAGTTTATAGCAGTCTCCTGTGCCTGTCGTGTCTGATCCTGCTGCATCTGCTCAAGAATAGCAATGAGAGCGGGGTCTGTCTGTGGAGCTGGTGGAGCAGAACTAGAGCTACCTGCCTTTGCATCGTGTCTGCGTGGAGGCATCTAAGGTATAGGCTGGTAGTCATCGTCGGAGCTGTCACTGTACTCACTCACCTCCTGCTGTGCCTCTAGCTCCACCTCCTCAGTGGCTGCAATCCCTCTGATGATCTTGTCCTGCTGAGCTGCGGACTCTGGCACGTCGGGACGACGGCTAGGCTATCTGGGTGCCAGAGGAGTGGCGTGTCTGATCCTCTGTGACAGGTTGTAAGCTGGGAACTCCATAGTGGCACCTGTATACTCATCCATCATGCCAGGGGGCTTATCAATCACAACTCTACGGATGAGAAACGTGATCTAGTGAGCATAGGGAAGCTGCCTGCGACCCTTGAATCCCTCAGCTATAGTATCCTCCATCTCTGAAAGAAGGAGGTCCCAGATGTCAAACACTGTCATCTGCATAATGGCATTGAGAAGCCAGAGCTGTAAGCGAGTCAGGCCCTCCCTGTATCCCAACCTGGGAAGCAATGTCCTCCTGATGATGGCCTCTAGTATCCTCGCTGTAGGAGTCAAGTCACTAGGATTCCTACTCGACCCCTCACCAAACGGCTCCTTGAAGCAATGGCGCACTAAGTCTGTAGGGGGCACCAACCCTCCATGAGGATGCCTGGGAGGCTCCTGATGTCCATAGCAAACCTCATGCATCCTTACAGGCTGCTCCTGTAGTCTCAGTATCTCTCTGGCCATGCTACTCGTCACTCTATAGTCTTTGCCGTTGAAGGCAAAGTGAATGAATCTGTGATGAGGATCGATGTAGAGCGAGGCATAAAACTGACGAACCCAAGAAGGTACATATATCCCTGTCCGTCTAATCAGATCTAACAGTCCTGGCAAATATGACAAATATTGCCGAATCCCCTCTCTGGCTGCTGCCACAATGGACTCTATCGGACAGACCCTCTGTGATCTGAACACTGCCCCACTGTTTAGATATGCATTGTAGAAATCCTCCTGCAGTGGCATGTAGAACCCCTCAGCTGCTCTCTCATCCCTCCTCGGAGGAAACCAGACCTCAAACTCAACAAACCGTAGCTGCTGAACCTGCCTGGCTGTAGCGGCCCTCAAGTCGAGGTGAACCACTGGAGGCGGACCCTGTGGTCTGGGCGGAGGGCGTGAACCCCTGCGCTGTGTAGCTAGCCTCGGTGGAACTACAACACTGGTACGACTCGAGCGGCGTAGCTGAGGTGCTGGCTCGGTCTCCTGACTCTCCTGAGTCTCCTGGGCTGGCTGAGGCTCTGCTGGTGGAGGCTGCTACTGTGCTGACGGACCCTCCTCAATGGCAACCCGTCGTCCTGCAAGCGTGGCAGTCCTAGCTGGACTACCGTGACGACGCTCGACCTCCTCAATCGCAGCTCTAACTGCGGGTGAAACTGGCTGATCTGCAATGACAATTCCGCTGCGGGTGCCACCTCTCTCAGCACACTCTGCGGCCTCTGCAACAGCTGCTGCTCTAGCTGTCTCTGCGTCGGGGTACTTCCGCTTCTTGGATGTTACTTGCTTGGTTGATTTGCCCTTGGATCTGGCTAGCTGACGAGGCGGGGGCCTCCGATCATCATCACCTGGGCCACCACCAACATTCTTGGTGCGAGCCATCTGAGCTGACAAGATGGTGAACTGCCGCTGATGGAGATCAACTGTCAATACTGTCGCTTTCGAGGCTTGGCCTCGATCCTTACTCACGAGCTTGGCTCCGAGTTGACTGCCAGCTGCCAATTGAACCACAACGGAACCGACTCGCTGCACGATAGAATAGATGGATATACAAATAAATACCATATGTCTAATAGATACGAAACCCTAATAGAGAAAGCAATGTAGATGCGAAATTGAATCGAGTGGCTTTCTACCTGACGATCAGCGAACCGAGAAGAGGTAAGATGTCACGCGGGGGATCCTTGGAACCGGGCTAGGGTTAGGTCAAACGCTCTGAATGCAATGGGGAATCAGTGCATTTAGAATTTGATCTAGGTTACAGTTGGAGATCAAGATTGAAAACGCGAAAATTGCCATACCAATCAATGGGAGCATAGGGCAATAGCACTCGGCGAAGACCGGTAGCCTTGGCAACTATTGAGCGGCGAGCTTGGGCGCGAGGTGGCCGGCGAGGTGCTGCAGAGGCGAGCTGGCATGGTGGCTCGGCTACAGGCTCGGCTGGAGCGCGACTGGCGAGCGGGGGCCGAGCGTGGAGGCACGGCGAGGCGAAAGCACGACGGCGCGGCTAGGCAGGCGCACGGTGGCGTGGGCGCAGGCTGACCGGAGCAGGTGGCGCACGGCTGGGCTGCGGCGGCGGCTTGGGCTAGGGCTGGCGAGCGAGGCTGCGGCGGCTCGGCGAGGCAGCGGCGGCGCTGGTTAGGTCAAGGCGGGTGTCAGAGGACGCGGGTTAAGTAATCCCCCAAGACGTAACAGAAAAGGAAACAGAGAAAAGAGTCCTTAAGACGCGCGAGATCCACTTACCGGATGCTCCGGTGGTAGCGACCAGACGCTACCACCCAGCGTCCGGTCGATTCCAGAGAGGTCCAAATCCTCTGAAATCGCGACCGGACGCGTCCGGTGGTCCATGACCGGACGCAGGCAGGGTCCGGTCAGTACAAATTGATCTTCCTCCAATCGACCGGACGCTGAACCCTTTCTGACCGGACGCACAGACGCAGCGTTCGGTCACTCCTTCAACAGCGGTTCACCTCCTGTGAACTGACCGGACGCTGGACAGCAGCGTCCGGTGCACCTTTTCCAGCAAATCTTCAAACTTCCTTCGTGCTGCCTGTTCCCAATCAAGTCCCAACTTGAATAAGATCCAAATAAACACCAATTGGGACTGATGTGAGTGACCTCTCTCAAACCCTCATATTTTTCAAAGTATTTTGCCTTAGGCTATAATTCTTTTTAAGAAAATAAGCAACAAGAGGGCAAATGGAACAAAACGACAAAACAACAATCATGCATATGTAATGCTTGTAAGTAAATCTAGTTGCTTGTCAAGTTTGATCCAAGGTTAAGCTTCTTCACACGCTTTTCGGCGGTTATCTTAACCATGTTAGACAAGCCCTATATGCATTTCCATAAATTAAACATGTTGTATATTACAATGAATGCAAGAGACAACACAAGCTCAATTTTTTGTGAAGTTACTAAAATTAAGTACATTGAGCTCGTTCCGCAATCTACAAAATGTAGCTTCATCTAGCGGTTTAGTGAAGATATCCGCTAATTGATCTTCGGATCTTACACCTTCTAGTGATATATCATTTTTAGCTACATGATCTCTTAGAAAGTGATGGCGGATATCTATATGCTTGGTGCGAGAGTGTTGAACCGGATTATTTGCAAGTTTCACTGCACTTTTATTGTCACACAAAAGAGGTACTTTCTCTAGAACTACTCCATAGTCTAGTAAAGTTTGTTTCATGTATAATATTTGTGCACAACAAGCACCCGTGGCAATGTATTCCGCTTCGGCGGTGGACAAAGCCACACTATTTTGTTTCTTGGAGGACCAAGACACAAGTGATCTACCAAGCAAATGGCACCCTCCGGATGTGCTCTTTCTATCAACTTTGCATCCAGCGTAATCCGAATCGGAATAGCCAATTAATTCAAATAAAGCTCCTTTGGGATACCAAAGGCCAATGCTTGGAGTGTGCTTAAGATACCTAAGGATTCTTTTTACGGCAATTAAATGTGTTTCCTTAGGACTAGCTTGAAACCTAGCACACATACACACACTAAACATGATGTCGGGCCTAGATGCGGTTAAATATAACAAGCTACCAATCATAGAGCGGTAGAGAGTTTGATCAACCGAGTTACCTCCCTCATCTAGGTCGAGATGTCCATTGGTAGGCATTGGGGTCTTGATTGGCTTACATTGATCCATCTTGAATCTCTTGAGAAGGTCTTTTGTGTATTTCTCTTGAGAGATGAAGATGCCTTCTTTCATTTGCTTGACTTGAAAACCAAGAAAGAATGTAAGCTCACCAATCATTGACATCTCGAACTCCTTAGACATCAATTCACCAAATTCTTTGCATGAGTCTTCATTTGATGATCCAAAGATAATATCATCAACATATACTTGACAAATGAAGATATGTCCATCAAGCTTCTTGGTGAATAGTGTGGTGTCGACCTTCCCAATGGTGAAACCCTTCTCAATAAGGAAATCCCGAAGGCGCTCATACCAAGCTCTTGGGGCTTGCTTAAGCCCATATAGTGCCTTGGACAACCTATAAACATGATTAGGATATCTAGGGTCTTCAAACCCGGGAGGTTGATCAACATAGACTAGTTCATTAATAAAGCCATTTAAGAATGCACTTTTCACATCCATTTGATATAGTTTCATTTCATGATGTGATGCATATGCAAGAAGGATACGGATGGCTTCTAATCTTGCAACCGGTGCAAAGGTTTCTCCAAAGTCCAAACCTTCAACTTGAGATAACCCCTTTGCCACTAGTCTTGCCTTGTTCCTCACAACAACACCTTGATCATCTTGCTTGTTGCGGAACACCCACTTTGTTCCAATCACTCTTGCACCTTTTGGTCGCTCTTCAAGATTCCATACTTCATTGCGAGTGAAGTTGTTCAAATCTTCATGCATGGCATTGATCCAATCCAGATCTTTTAGAGCTTCTTCTACCTTGGTAGGCTCATAGCAAGAGACAAAAGAGTGATGAGCAATAAATGAGGTAAGTTTTTGAGATCTAGTCATCACCCCCTTTGTTGGACTCCCTATGATGAGATCTTGTGGATGATCTTGAAGGAGAGGTGTATTTCTTCTATTGACCACTTGAGGAGGAGGTTGTGGAGCATCAACATCTTGTGCTTGTACCACCATTTGCTCATGGGAGATGTGAGTATCTTCATTTTCTACTCTCCCAACTTTATCACCATCTTGTGGTACATTTGATGAAGAGGGTTGGTTAATGACTTGTACATCATCTTCATCATCTTTTGGCTTGATGTCTCCCACTGGAATATTCTTCATAGCCTCCCTCAATGGTTCATCACCTACATCATCAAGATTCTCATGTGCTCCTTGGGAGCCGTTAGATTCATCAAATTCCACATCATATGTTTCTTCAACCAAGCCGGTGGCATGATTAAATACTTTATATACTTTGGACTTTGATGAGTAACCAACAAGAAAACCTATATCACAACGCCTTTGAAACTTCCCTAGGTGTTGCCGCTTCTTGTAGATGTAGCACTTGCAACCAAACACCCTAAAGAAGGAGACGTCCGACTTCTTCCCATTGAGCAACTCATATGGTGTCTTGACAAGGAACTTTTGAAGAAATAGGCGGTTGGATGCATAACATGCGGTGTTGATTGCTTCCGCCCATAGAGCTTCGGGGGTGTTGTACTCATCTAGCATTGTCCTTGCAAGAGTGATCAAAGTCCGGTTCTTCCTCTCAACTACACCATTTTGTTGAGGAGTATAGGTTGCGGAGACTTCATGTTTGATTCCAACTTCATCACAATAAGCTTCTATGTTTGTGTTGTCAAACTCTTTGCCATTGTCACTTCTTATCTTCTTGAGCTTCACTTCAAATTCATTTTATGCTCTCTTGGCAAACTTCTTGAAACAAGATGCAACTTCGGATTTATCATGAAGGAAGAACACCCATGTATATCTTGAATAGTCATCCACAATCACAAGACAATAGAGATTTCCTCCCAAACTTTTGTATGTTGTTGGTCCGAATAAATCCATGTGTAGGAGTTCTAGCACTCTTGTGGTTGACATGAAAGCTTTGGTTGGATGAGTGTTTGCTACTTGCTTGCCGGCTTGACATGCACTACAAAGCTTGTCCTTCTCAAACTTCACATCCTTCAACCCTCTCACCAAATCATTCTTCATAAGCTTCTTGAGTGAGCTCATCCCAACATGAGCAAGCCTTCTATGCCATAGCCACCCAAGTGTTGTTTTGGTGAATAGGCAAGTCTTCAAGTTTGCATCTTCGGAAGTGAAGTCAACTAGATATAAGTTGTTGTATCTAAATCCATTGAATATCACTTGATTGTCATCTACCTTAGATACAACTACCTCCTTCTCGGTGAACAAGCATTGGAAGCCAAGATCACACAATTGACCAACGGATAGCAAGTTGAAACTCAATGAAGCAACATAGAGCACATTTGAGATGGAATGATCATTTGATATTGCCACTTTGCCCAATCCTTTGACCTTGCCCTTTGAATTATCTCCAAATATTATTTTCTCTTGTCCATCTACATCTTCATCTAGTGAGGTGAACATACGAGGATCACCGGTCATATGTTGTGTGCAACCACTATCAATAACCCAATGACTTCCACCGGTCTTGTAGTTCACCTACACACAAGAGATTCAAGCTTTAGGGATCCAAGCTTGTTGAGGGCCCTTCACCTTCTCAACAAGTGACTTAGCCACCCAAATTTTCTTAGGCCTACTCTTGTTGGGGGGGACCTAAGAACATGACTTTCATCTTTCCACTCGAATCTTTTCTAAGCATGTAGTGAGCATTGAAAGCAAAGGGTCTAGCATGCTTGGGCAAGGGTTGTGGTGGTGGAGTTTGACACTCATGAGCAAAATGGCCTTCTTGTCCACATTCAAAACATCTCTTTGGCTTTGGCTTTGGCTTTGATTGTTGGTGTTGAGCTTGAGCCTTCTTCTTCTCTACACTTGCCATATATCCAATGCCACTTCTATCCATCTTCATGACGGTATTCATGAGTAGCTCACTTTGGAGATGCTTGCCTCTAGCAAACTTGCTCAATCCCACCTTGAGATGCTCTTTCTCCATCTTGAGCTTCTTGTTCTCTTCCTTGAGAATATCATTGTTCTTCTCTTCCTTGAGTTTCTTGATTTCTTCTTTTAATTTCTCATTCTCAAGGATCACCTCTTTGTCATGATCAAGAGTTTCTAGCACAATGATGTTGTGACTTTTCATCTCTTCAAGATCTTTCATGAGCTTCTCATTGTTACTCTTGAGCTTGACATACTCATTATAGTCATTGCATTCAACCACTTGCTTGCCCTTGCTACTAGATCCATGCTCAATGCTTTCATCAATTAAATCATCACATGAGGTAGCTATATCAATCTTAACAACATGGTTAGTAGCATCATGTGGCTCATTTGGTAAGAATTCTTATGCAATAATAAGGGTATCATAATTGATCTTTAGAGTTGCATATTCATCTTTTAGCTTATTGTGACTAGTGATAAGCTCATTGTGTACCCACTCAAGTTTATCATTTTTATCTTTAAGCTCTTTCTTAGAAGATTTGAGCTCCTTGAGTTTGGATGATATAGAATCATTTGTTTCCTTGAGCTCATCATTAGCCTTTTCTAATGTATCACACTTAGCTAAGAGTGAATCATTTTTAGCATCAAGCTTTTCATTTGTAGCTCTACTCTTTCTAATGATCTTAGTATATTTTCTAAGTATTTTGACAAGATCATCATAAGTAGGTGAGCCATCATCATCGCTATCACTATCATCACTAGCATGTTCATCATCACTACTATCATCACTCTTAGTTACCTTGCGTTCACCTTTGGCCATAAGGCATAGGTGTGTAGAGGATGATGGCGATGGTGGTGGTGAAGATGCAAGATCAATAGCAATGGCGGCCACCTTTTCATCATCACTATCATCATCGGATGATCCACTTGATGAATCAATGTTCGTGAGCCAATCACCGACAATATAGGCCTTGCCACTCTTCTTCTTCTTGTAGAACTCCCTCTTTTTGCCATCTCTCTTCTTGTATGGCTTGTTCTTCTTCTTTTCTTCTTCATCACTTGAATCATCTTTCTTGCCCTTGTTCTTGAACTTATCTTTCTTGGGCTTTGTGCATTGATGAGCTAGATGACCAAGTTCGCCACAATTGTAGCAATCCATCTCGGAGATTGGCTTTCTTCTTGAGCTAGTGAAGAACTTCTTCTTTTTGCCATCAAATTTGATGCCACTCTTGTTTAGCCTTTTTAGCATCTTGGTGGTCTTTTTCACCATGAGGGCAAGGCTTTCTTCATCATCTTCATCACTTGAGCTCTCATACTCAAGTCTTGCTTTGCCCTTGTCTTGGCTAGCTTTGAATGCTAAGTCTTTCTCTTTCTTCTTTGTAGAGGATGAGCCATCTTGTGGTGTGATGTGCATGTACATCTCATGAGCATTGATCTTTCCCAAGATTTGTGTCGGTGTAGCGGCGGAAAGATCACCTTGATGTAGCATGGTCACAATGTGCCCATATTTGTCAATGGGGAGGACACTCAAGATTTTTCTCACAACGTCGGATGGTGACATTTGAGTAAGTCCAAGCCCATTGACTTCCTCTACAAGAACATTTAATCGAGAATACATCTCATTAGCACTTTCTTTGGGAAACATCTCAAAAGAATTTAACTTTTTAATCACAAGATGATAGCGTTCCTCACGCTCACTCTTGGTTCCCTCATGGAGCGCACAAACATCCGACCATAGTGCATGGGCGTCTTTGTGGTTCCTTACACGATTGAACACATCTTTGCAAAGGCCTCTAAAGATGGTGTTGCGAGCCTTTGCATTCCATTTTTCATAATTTACTTCATCGCCTTGAAGTTGTGTGGCATTCCTAGGTGCGGGGAACCCTTGAGAGGCGGCTCTAAGAATTCCAACATCTAGAGCTTCTAAGTAAGCCTCCATGCAGATTTTCCAATATAGAAAATCATCTCCCTCAAAGATAGGAGGAGGACCATCCCCGTGAGACATCTTGCTCTAAGCGATTAAGCTTAAAAACGTGAGCACGAGGCTCTGATACCAATTGAAAGGATCAAGATGCCCAAGAGGGGGGGTGAATTGGGCTAATTCTAAATTTTCTTGCAATAATCAAATCCTACGGATAGCCCAATTAACCCCTTGTGCCTAGAAAAGTGTTTATATCAAACTAAAGCACAACAACCTCTCAACCTAAGTTCCAAACTTACTCTAGCAAGCAATTCTTATGGAAATGAAACCAAGTATTGAATTGCTCAAAGTAAATGCTCAAAGTAAGTGCTCAAAGTAAATAGAGAGAGAGAGAGAGGAACGCGGCGATGTTTTGCCGAGGTATCGGAGAGTCGCCACTCCCCACTAGTCCTCGTTGGAGCACCCGCGCAAGGGTGTAGCTCCCCCTTGATCCGCGCAAGGATCAAGTGCTCTCTACGGGTTGATTCTTCGACACTCCATCGCGGCGAATCACCCAAAACCGCTCACAACTTGAGTTGGGTCACCCACAAGCTCCGTCGGGTGAACACCAAACTCCCAATCACCACCAAGCCGTCTAGGTGATGGCGATCACCAAGAGTAACAAGCACGAACTCTCACTTGACCACGCGAAGCCTAATGAGAAGATGGATGCACACTTTGCTACTCTTGATTTGCTAGTGAGGCTACTCTCTTGGATTCTCGAATCACAAACACCTCACTAGGACCTTGCTCTTCTTGGCACTCACAAACGTGTTTCTCAGCTGTTGGAATGAGCAAAAGATGCTCCACTCACGAGTGGAGCTTCTATTTATAAGCCAGCCTGAAAAACGAACCGTTATGAGCTTCTGCGGGATGACCGGACGCTCCGGTCGTGATGACCGGACGCTCCGGTCAGTTCAACCCGCGAAACAGTTTTCAAGTGATGACCGGACGCTGTCAGGGTCCGGTCAGTACCGACCGGACGCGTCCGGTCGCTCTTGGATGCTTACTGTAAACGACCGGACGCTGGATACTCAGGGTCCGGTCACACTGACCGGACGCGTCCGGTCACTCTTTTCCAAGTCTGGACCCTTACTGGAGTCGACCGGACGCTGGCCCTCAGCGTCCGGTCACATGACCTCCCAGCGTCCGGTCAAACCAGACTTGATCTTCTCGGTCAAATGAACTGACCGGACCCTGCGGCCAGCGTCCGGTCGCACCGGAGCCAGCGTCCGGTCAGTATTTGACCCTCCATTCACTTCCAACTTCCGAACATATGTGAATGAAGTTTGCTCCAAAGGATCTTAGGCATTCATAGGAGCTACCTAGAGCTAGTCTTAACAAGTGTGCACCACACCTAACTCACTAGACTCAACTAGGTCAAGCTACCCGTTCATACCCCTCTTCATAGTACAGTCAAAGGAAAAACAAAGTCCTAAACTACTCTAAGTGTCTCTCCAACTTCAATCGACACTTAGAACTAGTTATCCTTAACCTTGTCGTCCAACCTTTGAAAACCGAAACGATTTCCATCGTAGGGGCATGACAACCTCGATCGCCCAATCGATCTCTATTACCATGACCTAACTTAATTGTCTCTGCAAAACACACGTTAGTCATAGTAATCTTGTATTGACATTAATCACCGAAATCCAACTAGGGGCCTAGATGCTTTCACACAGTTCCACTGAGATCAAAGGTAATAATTTGACCAAGTAATGTCACTGCATATAATAGACCATCCTTATAGATGCAGTCCTCAAAGTTTGAGTGTGGTGGAAGCCATGTCCATTTCTCATCCCCTAATCTAGCAAATGAAAGCTGCCCAAGTGGATTGTGGATCAACACCACGATATAGCTTCCTGCAGATGTAGTAAAAAATAGAAGTGCCTTATGAAAGAGATGATACCGCAATGTGCTTAGAGAATATGTTGAAGGTGGTCCAACAACTGAGTCTGCTGTGTGCCGTGAGTAATGATACTTACAAATTGCACCGTTATCATCAAAAATGGGCGTCACCTGCTCGATGGTGACGACTGATGGGAGGGAGATCTGTTCACTGGTGATTGGATTGACAAGGTGCATCTCAGAACGCTCATCAGCAGTGACCAACCACCCATTTGAGGACCCAATCAGATACCTTCTGTGGATTGGTGGCTCTGGGAGAGTTAATTTGTAGGCCCTCTTTTCCTCAAGGCTGTAGATGAAAGCAACATTGTCACCAGCAGACTCCGAGGTGTAGATGAGGCAAGGTGTTTGGGGCCATTTGTACCGCCGAAAGCAACATGTGCTGGTATACGTTGAGTTCCAGGAGCAGCAGACAGAGCCTGCCCGCACTAAGTCAGGTGTCTCCAGAAGGGCAAATATCTCCATCAGGATTTCCTGAGGCAGCTCTGCAAATTTGCCAGCCACAACTTCCAACAGTGGCGGTTGAAGATATCCATCGTTTCAGAAAGAGCATAAATTTTTCGGGCGTATAGCTAGGTTCCATAGGATCATTATCCAGCTTATGCAACTGGCATCAGTTGGTGAGAAATCATAACTCTTGAAAGATGAGTTGCTTCTGAAGGAATAATTGCAACGCTGCACATTTGAATGGAACACACCATGGGTTGGCTCGTAGCTTAAGAAGACTCCACGAGTAAATGCTACTATATGTTCATATGTCATAAATCCAGCCATTTTATTTAGTTTTCTAAGGGCCTCCGAAGGTTTCTGTGAGACCTTTATTAAGAGTCCCCCGGCAAAACTACATGACGAAAGAATGTCAGATATCAATCATTTATAGTGATACGTCAGAGAGAATGATAAAGAGGCTAATTGAATATAGAATATGTACCAAAGTTCTTGCTTTTGGGGCTTGTAGAGTTTGACATAAAGAAAAAAAACTCCTCTGCTCTTCTCAGGAGGGAGGCCACAAATCCTATAAACGTAATTTAACATGATTGAACATCTTGCATATGGAAATTGTAACAGATGCTAAATTAACATACAAAAAAGGAAACAAATATGGCACCAACAAATCATTACCAGTCCATGTTTGGCAACCATAAATAGCATGGGTGCATTGTGAGCCTTATTTGATACCTCCCAAAGCTGGCCAACCTAGCAGTAAAACAAAAGCAAGACATGATACACAATTGACAACAAAATAGATTATTTTTAATAAATCATCCTTGAGACATCTAAAATTTTAAGCACAATGTAATAAATCATCCTTGAGACACAACCTAAAGTTTTAATAAACCACTGAGCTGTCTTCTGGAAAGCAAGGAAATTCATATATATCTAAAGCACGAACATTTTTCTGGAAATATTTCTGTGTATGACAGCTCACTCGGAAGAATATAAGGGTGCAAATATTTGACAGGCAACTAAAAACAAGAAATTGCACTCGACACATCTCAGCTGTTGGATAAAGATCCAAATGCTGCCCTCTGTTTTCTGGCAATGTCACCTTGCACCCCTGCCCCACCTTCCTCCTCCCGTCTCCGACGACGCTCGCACTGCTGGATGTAGCTCCAGCCACCTACTGCCTCCTAACTCACCCACGCCACTGGCACCAGCCACCACCACCCTCCTACTTGACCTGTGGCTCACCTCATCACAACCCCTAAACCTCCTCATGAAACTACAGCTAGTTTGTTTCGTCGTAAAGGATTGTGGATTATTTACTGCTGACTGATTTGGTGTGAGAGAAAAATACTGTTCCAACTTATAATCCATGATCGTATACGAGCAAGCGAACATGCTGCTAATTTTTTAGAACCGTTGGAGTTGCAGCCTTTTTTTTATCTCCTAATATGTTTTGGGAAGTTTGGAAATCAAGTGTTTTGGGTGGATTTTTTTTAGTACTCCTGGAGATGCTTGGTAACACTGCAGAACTGCACATACTTGCACCACAAATTGAACCCAGTAAGACTGTCTCCAATAGGTGACTTATATGGGCATCTAAATCTAAAATGGGTAAAAGGAGACTCAAAATCAGCCTCCAACAGAGTACCTATACGGAAGACCCATTTTGGATATCCTCTCTTCTGAAAACACATGTGTAGAAATGATTATCTTTTAGGTCCTGCTGTTGGAGAGGATGTCGAATGGGTACTCAACCCTTTGGCTGTAGCGCTACATATTTTGGGTGTTGTTGTTAGAGATAGTCAAAGGAGGAATTTTTTAGATACTCCTGGATATGCTCGGCAACACTGCAGAGCTGCACGTACTTGCACCACAATTTGAACTCAAATTGAATCCAGTAACTTGAACGTAACATGTCCTCCATGTTTAACTGGTTGATCGTCCTGCGGCTGGCGCACGCCTCACATAGACTGGCTTCACGCGGCACGGAGAAGAACCCCTCCGATCTTGATCTTGGCACCGGGCAGCGCCTGCCGGGAAGATGGCGCTTAGTATAATTTTGGCTCACGTATTGTTGTTCTAAACGACGACCCATATTGGAGTAGGACGCGACCTTGTGCGTCTGGGCAGCGCGAGAGAGATTATGTAGAGGCCATTTAGTATTGATATAATAAATGGACTAAAAATTAGAAATTTTGAATTCTTTCTAAATATTATAGAAGAAGTACAGATAGATAAAAAGGAATTTAGGTAAACAGTGCATGTACTACTGCTTATCCACCACGCGGCAGGGAGACGGAGAACTCCCTCCGATCTTGACCTTGTTGCAGACAAGCACCTTGTCGGTGCACCGGGAACAGCCCGCCGGCATGGTCACCTGTACGTCCAACGACGCCTCGCCCCGCTCCAGCTCGGCGCTCAGGCGTTCCCGGAGGAACCTCGGCAGCACCACGTCCTCTCCCCACGCCGTGGCCTCGCGCTCCTGCACCTCGTGCTCCCCGGCGCAGAACGGCGGCACGGAGCCCTTGCCCAGGAACGCGTCGCCGTACGACACCACCGCCGTGGATAGCTCCCCGACGCACGCGCTGTACCACGCGTAGCCGGAGCTGTCGATGCGGACCGTGAGGTTGAACACTGGCGACAGCGTCGTCGTCGGCACGCCGCCGCTCGTCGTCGCCTCCTGGTTCAGGCCGTCGACGCCGGTGATCGAGACCATGTAATATGGGTCCCTCGGGGTAGGTAAACGCCAGGCATACACCGTCAGCCAAACAAGGCCGGCAAGCACCGTCAGCCAAAAAAGGCCGGCAAGCACGAACACGCCCGCGCCACCGCCAACCACTTGCATCGCTTGGGATTCCTCGTCCCTGGGTTTTTCTTGTTGACCCATGGTAGAGAGGACAAGAACGGAGCACTGGCGGCGGCCGGCGTCAAGGTGCTGGCTGCTGAGGAGGCCTGAGGGAGGATAAAGGAGAGCTACCACGTCAACGTGTCCAGATGGAAGCTATGCGCGCTTGTCCTCGTGGGCGCTGCTACATAAAAGGGTCGGGGTCGGACGCCGTCGCCTGCCCGGTTCGCGCACATCATGGACTCTGTTGCTAGGTGCCCGTGCGGCGGCGGACTCTGTTTTCGCCGCGTCCAACGTGGATTTACCTTACTGTAGATGATTTTTAAAGTACCTTTGCATCCTATACGAGTGAAAGTATAAATTGAATCCGCTCGACGCTTTTTTCTTAAGAGGCCAAGCGATTTTTTATTATACATACACATACCAGAAAAATATATCTGTGCTTCAGAGCCTATTTGGATACGAGGGCTAATCACTGGCTAGCTAAAAATTAGTTAAAATTAGCTTCAATGCATCCAAACAGGAGGGCTAATAGGTGAGCTAATTTTTTTAGAGAAGTCTTCAACTATAGTTGCTAATCAACTAGCTAGCCAACCATATTTATTTGGACTAATTTTTAGCCCAACTAGTAATTAGCCTTAGCTCATCTAAATAGGGTCTTAGTTAAAGAAGTAACTCATCCATTAGCTGTCCTATTTGGATTGATTAGAGCTAATTTTAGCTTATGTCAATTATCTCAAGTATCAAACAGGCCTTTACTACAGGTGGATTCAACTCAACATGACCCGATATTTATCTATATCTATATCTATATCTATATCTATATCTATATCTAATAATAAAGAGGCAAAATTTTAGTCTATTTTTTTGTAACTTTTTTTTATGGTCTCCTCTAACTAATTCCGTGAATGTGAAAACTATTTATGTTCGTCTCTCTACAACTCTCCTGTTTTTTAGGTGACCTGGATAGGTACGAATCCAAATCCTAATTCAAATATATCATTTTAATTCCTGAGTAACCTGGGTAAGTATACTAATCCTATCCTACTTCTATACAGGATGAAGCGTTTCTTCAAACTATCTTTCTTTTTTCCTATAATATAGTACAATATTCGTCGGTCTCCCTGTGGCCCTGACCGAAAAAGGAAACCGAAACGAAAAAAGAAACAGAAGCGAACAATGAAAAAAAAAAACGAGCCAAAAAACATAATAAACACTTGGAACGACAAGAGTTTTTGTTTTGTTTTGTTTTTCTTTTCTGTTTTTTTCCCCATCTGCGCTTATTGGTGTACCCGTAATCAGAGTTTGATCCGGATCTTTTCTTTTTCTCATCCGTCCTTCCTTCCGTGTACGTTTTTGAGTCTTTTTTCACGTCTGTTTTTTCGTCGTCTGTTCGGCTTCTGTTTTCTGCGTTTGTTTGTCTCCTCCGTTCATAGTTCTTTTTTAGATCTGATTTTTTTTGTCTTCAGTTTACAGACCACCGTGTTATCAGTGTCCGTTTCACCGTTCCCATCTGACCATCTCCTTGCCCCGCCCCCTCCCCCGCTCGATCATTTCCGTCTCACGCTCTCTCCAGCTCGTAGCACTCGGTAGGAACGTGCACCCTTTTGCGTGATTTTTTTTTTTTCATTTTCTTCTTTCCTAAAATATCTCCATTTGTTTTTAGAATAAAGATAAATAATAATACATATTATGGGTCTTTGAAACCTTGACCTTTAAAATATATACTCACCGTTTCAGTCAAAAAAATAAAAAAAAGAAATATATACTCACCATATTATTTTTAGAAACTGAATTAGACGATGGTCAAATTAATTAAACCGTAAAATGAAATCTCGAGCTTTTTGTCATATAATATAATCAAAATAAATGTATCCCCAAACTATTCACATATAGATATTAACTTCCATCAACACATGCATAATTGAAAACTAAATTTATGGTATAAAGGAAGAAAAATCTATCTATCAAGGAAAAAACCCTATTGAGGTTGTGATTTAATTTGACACAAAATTATTAGGATAATATTATATTGTTCACTTTAGATAATATTATATTGTTGTATTAATCTATATTATGAACACCATGATCAGCATAAAATAAATTATAACTTTTGAATTTTATAGAAAAAGTAAAAAATAAATAAATATGTAACATTGTTATCTTCATTTCCCATTAATGAGCCCATTCGTTTATGATCGTTGCAGCTACCTCTGTAGCTGTAAGCTATGACAACCACTAACAACTATACAAATTAAGTCACCACCTTTGTGCAGCAAACTGAAGCAGGTCGAACATTTAATAGTTTTTCTTCCCGTTGCAACGCATGGGCATGTTTCGCTAGTGTATTTTTAATTAAACAAATAACAAATGTAGGTGATTTTTTTGGGATGGATTACATTGCTTTTGGATAAACCACACTTTTATGCACACATTTTTATTGTCATGTTGATGCAACTAAAATTTCACGTCTACTATAACTCGTGAGAAGTTGATGGTGATGCATGCATGAGGGGCGCATGTGAGTGTCATACACAAGGCACAAGCGCTAAGGCTGCCGGTATACCATCTCTGTAGATTCCTTTGTGCCACTCGAAATAATTTAACAGTTATGAGTATTCGAAATATTCTCAAGAAAATACTACTTCACCCGTACAAGTTTATTTATGTGAACCCTATTAAATTGTGTACATTCATCACTGCTTTGTGTATCTCTCCCGTGGTCTTTCCTCTCTCCATCCTATCTATCTCAGTTTCTCTCTTCCTCATCTAGTTCGTTCGTTCACATGACCCTGAACACCCAAAGCTCAATGTTAACATCCACAAACAATGCACACCAAGTCATGGGGCGGCCGGCGAGGCAGTAGAAAGCGCGGCGTGGCCAATGTGAACCGAGCGGGAGGACACAGCCATGGGGCGTTCACGAAATCACGAGCGCACGCGTGGGATAGCGGCTGTGCGAGGCATCTATCAGCCCTACTCGGGCATGGCCAGTGAGGAGCGCGTGTCCGCCAAGTGGCGCATGAGCACGTAGTCGGCGACCGGCACGGCGAACAGTGGCAGCACGAGGCATGGCTGGCCAGGTTTGCAGATGGTGGTGGGCGATGAGGGGGCTACGGCCAGAGATGACGCGTGGCGCAGAGCACGCCGCCGACGAGTGCCCCTGTTGGTGAGCCTTCACGGAGAGGCTGGCGAGACAGCACGACCGCAACTGCTCCGCATGGAGGGGACGATGCAATGTTTGTGAACTCCGTTTCTTTTATATGATTCAAAAAAAAATCCTCTTACAGTTGCCATCTCTTCTTGAATCACGTCGCATTGCCGGCCTCCTGTGTGCTCTCGAGGTCGAGGCAAGACTTTGATTCGGTTCTTATAATCTTATTATAAGGGCATAGGCCTACGCTAATCCGTCACAGACACGAACTTTGAGATTGTAGAGGGGATAGCTGATTATAGTTACATCTTTCTCTCTGTCATGACGCGTGGTTAGAAGTGAGACACGAACCTCGTTGTAGTCACGAACCAAACAAGCGCTTAGTATAATTTTGGCTCACGTATTGTTGTTCTAAACGACGACCCATATTGGAGTAGGACGCAACCTTGTGCGTGTGGGCAGCGCGAGGGAGATTATTTATAGGCCATTTAGTATTGATATAATAAATGGACTAAAATTAGAAATTTTGAATCTTTATAAATATTATAGAAGAAGTACAGATAGATAAAAAAGAATTTAGGTAAACAGTGCATGTACTACTGCTTAGCACCACAAAACGAAAAGTATACTATCTATCTGTTCAACTGGTGGATCCTGCGGCGGCTGGCGTTGGCTGCGGCCGCGGATAGACTTCCTCCACGCGGCACGGAGACGGAGAACTCCCTCCGATCTTGACCTTGTTGCAGACAAGCACCATGTCGGTGCACCGGGAACAGCCCGCCGGCATGGTCACCTGTACGTCCAGCGACGCCTCGCCCCGCTCCAGCTCGGCGCTCAGGCGTTCCTGCAGGAACCTCGGCAGCACCACGTCCTCTCCCCACGCCGTGGCCATGCGCTCCTGCACTTCGTTCTCCTCGGCGCAGAACGGCGGCACGGAGCCCCTGCCCAGGATCGCGTCCCCGTACGACACCACAGCCGTGGATAGCCCCAAGACGCACGTGCTGTCCCACGGGTTGACGTTGCCGGGGTTGACGATGCGGACCGTGAGGTTGAACACTGGTGACAGCGTCCTCGGCACGCCGCCGCTCGTCGCCTCCAGGTTCAGGCCGTCGACGCCGGTCATGGACACCATGTAATCTGGGTGCCTCATGGGAGGTAAACGCGCGATATGCACCATGAGCCAAACAAAGCCGGCAACCACGAGCACGGCCACGGCGGCGCAAACCAGCATCGCGACCGTTTCCTCGACGTCCCTGGGTTTTCCTTGTTGTCCCATGGTAGAGAACTAGAGAGGACAATAACGGAGCACTGGCGGCGGCCGGCGTCAAGGTGCTGACTGCTGAGGGAGGATAAAAGAGAGCTACCACGTCAACGTGGTTTCAGATGGGAGCTATGCTTATGCGCGCTTGTCCTCGTAGCCTCTGCTACGTGCTATATATAAAAGGAAAAGGATCGGACGCCGCCGCCCGGCCGGTTCGTGTACATCATGGACTCTGTCGCTAGGTGCCCGTGAGCGCGGTGGATTCTGTTTTCGCCGCGTCCAACTTGGATTTAGATTTGCTGTAGAGGAAGGATATGTCTAGATGACATTAAGTTGTTTTAACGCCTCTTAACAACTGAAATTTGCCCAGGTATTTACAACGCTTTTAGCTATATTTACATTGTCCTATTACTATATTTACAGTGATTTCATTTTATCAGTGTGATTTATTGGATATGATGATGTAATTTCGGGATAACACAAATATATGCCATTTTTTTTAAAAAAAATTATGAATTATTTCTATGGATTTAAGATATCAGAGAAATATATGTCAAATTATTCACAAATGTCATCAAATTATTCATAAATTTCAGAAAAAATTGCAGATCTCAGAGGAAGATAACAACCAAGCACAGGGGCAAGCGCGGAGCTCCGTCCTGATGAATGGCGGCGCGAGGGGCCGCGCACCAACAGCGGTCCGCCCTGGGGGTGGCGGGCGGCCTGGTGGCGACGGTGGCGGAGGGAGCCGGCCTAGGGGCGGCGACGACGGCGCAGGGAGCAGCCTAGGGGGGGGGGGGCGACCTGGGGGCAGTGGCAGCGGTGGCGGCCGGCCTTGGGTCGACAATGTAGCCACTCAGATGCAGGAGGACACACGGCTCTAGCCTGTATCGCTCGCCGCTTGAGGCTCAACAATCAATCCAACGCCAGAGCACGCGCCACGAAACAAATTGGACGACAAAGCACAAGATAAAACATAGGATTGCTCCATAGCAATTCTATTTTTAAATTACATCACACAGACGCAAATGTTCACAGCACATACGCATACTCGGACCCTATGAATGTACGCACCTAAACTTTACCCCTACAAGCTCCTCTAAAGACGGCATTGGTAGTTCTCGAGTTTGACAAAGTCACCACAGATGTCTCGTTGTTGACGGAAATGTTGCTTACAATTGAAAGTACAACATCGTTATATTCCTAGAACAAATCTAGAAAAATGGGAGTGCTCGTACCTATTTAAGGAGTTGAACCAGTTGGACAAGTTTCACTGTGAAGAACCTAACTAACTGACCTGTATTGTAGATAATTTTTTATATACCTTGCACATGTACATGTGAAGGTGTATTTGTTGTGCAGAAAAAAAAATCGATCCGCGGTGGCTAGACAGCCCCATATATGTGTATATACATGCACGAACACATGTTGTATATGCTACGTCGGACAACCAGCCCCGGATTCCACCTCAACAAAGTCAAAACGACAACTGAGTTCGACTCCAACTCGAACACCTCAAGGGCTCCCGGATGCAGCTGGATCGGAGGACAACTAGGACTACAACAACTCGGATACGAAGACCTCAGCACGAACGGTACAAAATCAGATCAACTCGAATACAGGCTACTGCCAAAGAAGCAAGACGTACAGACTACTGCCAAAGAAGCAAGCAAGGCCAAGGCGTTTGTGCACTATTTATGTATGTGCACGCACATACATATCAAGGCTCGTACATGATGCGTACATTCTTGTCAACCAACACGCAAGCTGTTCTAGCTGGCCAACAAGCAAGCCATCCGACTGGAAGCAAGCGGACCACTACGACAACCCGGTAATAGCGCAACACTCTCCGAGTACTCCACGACGACGACGGATCCCGGCTACCACTACAACAACCTGGCGACTCCGCCGTGATGCTCGATGACTACCTCGACTACTACTCAGAACCAACAAACTAGTTGGTGACGAGTTCCGGATGCTCGACGTGTCTACAACTAACTGCTCAGACGTGGTATCCAACTACTCGTCCGAAGTACCCAGCAACTCGACTGCGGCGATCGACAACTCGGCCATGAACCAAGCTAAGTGATGCTTTAATTTTTAAATACATTCCGGATATTATTCGTATGCCTCTGTGGCCATATCATCTTCCCTTAACTGCTGTTAATTTACTCGGATAGTAAGCCTTAATTCGTGAAGCTTGTTTTCTCGAATGGATGGTCACGACAATGAACCTCTGAACCATACGGATGGTCACGTCAAAGAACCTCTGAACCATACGGAGTGGTCACATCAATGAACCTCTGAACCATACGCGAGATTCAAGTGCTTAAACGTAACAGGCTACTACCTAGGAAATTAACCGACCTATCAAGGGAAGACACAAAAAATCATCATGCGAGCAAACATAGTGCTCTACAATCATCATGCGAGCAAACATAGTGCTCTAAGTAAAATCATCATGTGAGCAAACATAGTGCTCTAAGTCTTCTCTTAACGGTCGCTAAAGTCCTCAGGTAGAACATGCCTTAATCCGTGAAGCTTGTCTACTCACATGGATGGTCACATCAATAAACCTCTGAACCGAATGCCAGGCTCACATGGTCACGTCAATGAACCTCTGAACCATACGCCAGAGATTCAAGTGCTTAAACATAACAGGACACTACCTGAGGAATTTGCATGGCCTAGAAAGAGCAAGACGCGAAAAAAGTTTATATGCATTTTATGATGCCGGGGCCCGCCCCTGATTGATTATTCAAATATGGGACATGCTCCTGACTTCATATCCGGAATGTCATTTATAACATATTTTTATGTTTAACATGTAGGGGAGCTACATCTGTACCATGAGATCAGGAAAAACACGCTCCTGAGAGCTAGTCCAGAAACAACCTGGTTTGATAAAAAAAGAACCCCGACAAGGTGCGGTAAGAACCAAGACAAGCGCTTAGAAAGAACCCAGATCGATCAGAAAACAACCCCGAAGAGGTGCTGCAAGTACCAAGACAAATTCAGAAAGAACCCAGATTGATCAGAAAACAATACAGATGAGGTACATACGAGTTCAGAAAAAAATCTAGACGAAGTGCAAATAATCTGGAAGAGGTTCATCAAGAACCAGAGGTCTAGAAACAACCCGGATGAATAAAAA
The DNA here is from genome assembly GCF_019320115.1 of Miscanthus floridulus. Lineage (NCBI taxonomy): Eukaryota > Viridiplantae > Streptophyta > Magnoliopsida > Poales > Poaceae > Miscanthus > Miscanthus floridulus. Next base: position 57,340,789 of record NC_089591.1, on the reverse strand, counting down.
ACAACCTGGAAGAACATCACGGCTTAGTCAAACGCTAAGCTCGGTAGCTCAGCATACGCTTCAACTACACCCAGGGGCTCCAATTCAAGGGCGAAAGACCAAGAATACAAGTACTCAAGACTACAACAAACGACAACACATCAAGACCCTTCACCCGATTTCTTTTTGAAAGACAAGAACTCGGAGAAGGCTCGGGGGCTACGAGATACATAACCCTAGAAATTTTTTAAGACAAGAATTTGGACCCTCCAACTTTTGCAAGCAAAAGCAAGAGGCTCGGGGGCTACACTCAGTGAGTGCAATTTTTACGAAAAATTGCACCCACCGAAAAAGAACTCGGAGCAACCAAGAAGACTAAAGGAACCCTCTGGCTTCTTGTCCCAACAAGCAAAAGGCTCGGGGGCTACACTCACTGAGTGCACTTTTGTCCAAAAGTGCACATCAGCCAAAGAAAAGACAAAGAAGACCATCTCAAGATCTCGCTTCAAGTAAGAACCCAGAACAAGTCTACAACAACCCGGCCCTTGAAGCTCAATCATGAAATGCTCGGGGGCTTGTCGATGCGGGACCCAAAGGGTTCCCCACGGAGAAGAGAGAAGAAAACCTAGTCCAAATAGGATTCTCTACATGTAATCCTACTAGGACTAGTTACACATAATCCTACTAGGATCTCTACTTTATAACCGACTAGGACTCCCGCCTCTCCTGGACTATATAAAGGAGGGCAGGGGTCCCTAGATCGACACCTACACAAGAACACACCATACAACACACAACAAAAACCTCTAGATCTCGATAGAGATCAAGAGGACGACATAGCGCAGGGCGCAACATACTATCTACTACACACTGGACGTAGGGCGCCATGATTTTCCAGCATACCGAACCAGTATAAATCGTTGTCTCCCTGCGTTTACCACCGAGTTCCTACATACGCCGATACCCCTTCGAACAAATCACCGCCCCGGGTACCCCTGTGGCGGGTTGCCGGTGGTAAAACATCGACACTCGATCAAAGATCGAGGGCCCAAACCAGGATAAATCGACTGTCTCTTGCGTTTACCGTCGAGTTCTGCATACGCTGAAGCCCGAACATACTGCTTCGGGTACTCCCGTGGCAGGCTATCGGTGGTGAAAACATCGATAGCTTGTCGATGCGGGACCCAAAGGGTTCCCCACGGAGAAGAGAGAAGAAAACCTAGTCCAAATAGGATTCTCTACATGTAATCCTACTAGGACTAGTTACACATAATCCTACTAGGATCGCTACTTTGTAATCGACTAGGACTCCCACCTCTCCTGGACTATATAAAGGAGGGCAGGGGTCCCTAGATCGATACCTACATAAGAACACACCATACAACACACAACAAAAACCTCTAGATCTCGATAGAGATCAAGAGGACGACATAGTGTAGGGCGCAACATACTATCTACTCCACACTGGACGTAGGGCGCTGTGATTTTCCGGCGTACCGAACTAGTATAAATCATTGTCTCCCTGCGTTTACCACCGAGTTCCTACATACGCCGATACCCCTCCGAACAAATCACCGCCTCGGGTACCCCTGTGGTGGGTTGCCGGTGGTAAAAATCAACACTCGATCAAAGATCAAGGGCCCGAACCAGGATAAATCGACTGTCTCTTGTGTTTACCGTCGAGTTCTACATACGCTGAAGCCCGAACATACTGCCTCGGGTACTCCCGTGGTAGGCTATCGATGGTGAAACATCGACAGCTTGTCGATGCGGGACCCAAAGGGTTCCCCACGGAGAAGAGAGAAGAAAACCTAGTCCAAATAGGATTCTCTACATGTAATCCTACTAGGACTAGTTACACATAATCCTACTAGGATCGCTACTTTGTAATCGACTAGGACTCCCACCTCTCCTGGACTATATAAAGGAGGGCAGGGGTCCCTAGATCGACACCTACACAAGAACACACCATACAACACACAACAAAAACCTCTAGATCTCGATAGAGATCAAGAGGATGACATAGCGTAGGGCGCAACATACTATCTACTCCACACTGGATGTAGGGCGCCATGATTTTCCGGCATACCGAACTAGTATAAATCGTTGTCTCCCTGTGTTTACCACCAAGTTCCTACATACGCCGATACCCCTCCGAACAAATCACCGCCTTGGGTACCCCCGTGGTGGGTTGCCGGTGGTAAAACATCGACACTTGATCAAAGATCGAGGGCACGAACCAAAATTAATCGACTGTCTCTTGCATTTATCGTTGAGTTCTGCATATGCTGAAGCCCGAACATACTGCCTTGGATACTCCTGTGGCAGGCTATCAGTGGTGAAACATCGACAGCTGGCGCGCCAGGTAGGGGCTTTCGGTGACTTTACATCCGAGAGCTCGATGGACCTCGACAACATGATCTTCTCAAAGAGATCAATCTTCATCTTTGGTTCATGGATCTGCGAGACAGGCGACGATGGCAAGCTCCAAGGTCGTCTCCTCAAAAATTCAGATCATCATCAAGACTTTTCCATTTTGGCAACAATGACAGATCAGCTTGCCGAAAGGTTCACGCAGCTCGTAATGTCCAATCCAACTTAGATTTCGTGACTTCGCGCATCCGATTCAAACTCAAGTTCCGCTTCCGAGATGGAGTCTTATCCGAGTTCTTTTAGAAAACCAAGTTCTTTTCCGACAAGGCTCCAAGGCATGATGTCAACTTATCAAGGATACAACTCAGAGTACACTCAGAGTACTAAAAAGAAGTCGGGTCCTCTTCCGTTCGGACTCCACAACATGGCAACATCTTATCAGACATGGCCCAAAGGATCCACCTATCCCGTGCTTAGAATGCCGCTAAAAGGAGCCCAGGAAGGTCTCGTCTTAACTATAACATCTCAAGACTGCATTATCCACTGGCCAGGTTCCGTTCCTGAGGATGACGGCACCCAACTAGTCAATGATACGACAACAACAACTCTACCCTACTAAGAAGGAGACTCGATCTATGACCTTGAAACCTCTACTGAAGTTATCAACAGCTCTAGCAGTACGGAAATCAACGACGATGATAGAACAACTCACGATAGAGAAGTATTCATGATTCACCATCCTCAATCACCATTGGTCCCCCCAGAAGCACCCGACGTCAGATCTTCAGATGAACCCAACATCCTAGCACCACCGAAAGAAGCCGACGTCAAGCAAATCGACCTAGGCACCGGTGATCCCTAAAAAACGGCAACCATCAGCGCCCACCTATTGGTAAAATAGAAACTCATGCTCACCAACTTTCTTCGGGACAACAAGGATATCTTCGCTTGGAAGCCGACTGACATGCCAGGGGTCCCAAGAGAGTTGGCTGAGCATAGAATTGATATCAATGAAGGCTCCAAGCCTATGAAGCAATGACTACGACGATTCTCTCTCGACAAGAAGGCAGCAATTAAAAAGGAAATTACAAAACTAATGGTAGCCGGATTCATCAGAGAAATCCTCCATCCAGATTGGCTAGCAAACCTAGTTCTGGTACAGAAAAAGAATATAGACAAGTGGCTCATGTGTGTCGACTACACAGATCTCAACAAACACTGCTCGAAAGATCTGTTCGGGCTACCATGCATTGATCAGATAGTTGATTCAATAGCAGGATCTGCCCTATTATCCTTCCTTGATTGCTATTAAGGATATCACCAGATTGCATTAAAGGAACAAGACCAGAGCAAGACATCCTTCATCACTCCATTCGGTGCCTACTGCTACAAAACCATGTCATTTGGACTAAAAATGCTGGTGCAACTTACCAAAGAGCTATCCAAACATGCCTCGGTGATCAGATCGGTGAAAACATAGAAGCATACGTGGATGACGTAGTGGTAAAGACAAAGAACCTAGATACACTAATTGAAGACTTAAAGCAAACCTTCGAAAACCTAAAAAGATGAAGGTGGAAATTGAACCCAAATAAGTGTGTATTCGGAGTTCCTTCAGGACAACTACTCGGATTCCTGGTCAGTCATCGCGGAATCGAAGCAAGCGCCAAGCAAATTCGAGCCATAATAGAGATGGGCCCTCCTCGAAGTGTCAAAGATGTGCAGAAGCTAACAGGCTACATGGCGGCCCTAAATCGTTTCATATCAAGACTGGACGAAAAAGGGTTACATTTCTTTAAATTGCTAAAGAAGATAGACAAGTTCGAGTGGACAGAAGAAGCCAATGAAGCTTTAAAGAAACTCAAGGCATATCTCACATCCTCACCCATTCTCACACCTCCAAAGAAATACGAAGACATGATGCTATACATTGCGGCAACTTCTACTGTGATCAACACAGCGATTGTCGTGGAAAGAGAAGAAGAAGAGCGTGTATATAAAATACAACGCCCTGTATATTATATTAGCGAAGTACTATCAGAATCAAAAGTCCAGTACCCGCATGTACAAAAACTACTCTACGCCCTATTAATCACTTCACGCAAGCTTCACCACTATTTTGAAGGCCACAAGATTACCGTGGTAACAGATTTCCCACTCGGAGACATCCTGCACAACAGAGACATAACAGGGCGCACATCTAAGTGGGCAGTTGAACTTGGTGCTCTCAATATCAATTTCACCCCACGGAAGGCAATTAAATCTCAAGCCCTGGCTGATTTTGTTGCCGAATGGATAGAAATTCAACAACCTATGTCAAGTACCATCCTTGATCATTGGAAGATGTACTTTGATGGATCACTCAAGCTAGTCAGAGCCAGTGCAGGCGTCTTCCTAATTTCTCTAAATGGAAAGCAACTCAAGTACGTCCTTCAGATATTATGGCAAGCTACAAACAATGAAGTAGAATACGAAGCCCTCATCCACGGGCTACGAGTGGCAATTACCCTCGGAATCAAGCGTTTACTCGTATACGGCGATTCAACAGTAGTCATCAATCAAGTCAACAAAGATTGGGATTGCACCAAAGAAAACATGGGCCCTTACTGTGCAGAAATACAAAAGCTCGAAAAACATTTTCAAGGATTAGAAATTATACACGTCCTACGTGATTCTAATATAGCAGCAGACATCCTCACCAAGCTTGGATCAGACAGGGCTAAGGTCCCACCCGGTGTATTCATAGAGGAGTTATCAGCTCCCTCTATCAAACAACCCGGTGAGATAACCCCTAAAATCTCAGCCAAAGGCACCCAGATCTTGGTAATCATCACTTCATGGACCCAGGCTTTTATTGATTACATCAAAGAGAATAAGTTGCCGGTGGAAAAAGAGGAAGCTACCTGAGTTGTTCGCAGAAGCAAGAATTACGTCCTAGTAGGAGACAAGCTCTACAAAAGAGCCGCATCATCAGGAGTACTCCTAAAATGTGTCTCATTTGAAGAAGGCAAAGAAATCCTAGATGAAATACACTCAGGTTGCTGTGGAAATCACACTGTTTCAAGAACACTAGTTGGCAAAGCATTCCGCACCGGTTTCTACTGGCCAACTGCTTTAAAAGACGTAGAAGAACTCGTCAGAAGATGCAAAAGTTGTCAAATGTTCGCAAGACAAGCTCATGTGCCAGCTCACAACCTCATCTTTATACCACCTGCTTGGCCTTTCTCCTGCTAGGGGCTGGATCAAGTAGGACCTCTCAAGAAAGCAAAAGGCGGCTTCGAGTACATCTTCGTAGCAATTGACAAGTTCACCAAATGGATTGAATTCAAACCACTCGCAAAATACAGCGTAGCCAATGCAGTCGAGTTCATCCAAGACATTATGCACCGCTTTGGCATGCCCAATCGAATCATCATGGATTTGGGTTCTCCCTTCACAGCCATAGAATTCCAAAGTTGGGCACAGGACTGTGGCTTTAGAATAGATTACGCATTAGTCACACATCCAAAGGCCAACAGACGGGTCGAAAGGGCAAACGGACTCATACTAGCTGGATTAAAACTAAGATTATATGAAGAACTAATAGACTATAGATCAAAATGGATTGAAGAATTACCCAAGGTTGTATGGGGGCTATGAACTCAAATAAGCAGTGCCACCAGATACTCACCTTTCTTCCTGGTGTACGGATCAGAAGCCATACTACCTGCTGACTTGATCTGGACGTCACCAAGGATAGAACAATACGACGAAGGAGAAGCAGAACACACCCAAAGATTAGAACTCAACAGTACAGAAGAAGTCAGAGTAAACGCTACCCTTCAATCAGCAAGATACCTCCAAGGACTAAAACGCCACTACAACAAGAATACCCAGTCTTGATCATTACAAGTCGGAGACTTAGTACTAAGAAGAATACAAAAAACTAACGGACGTCATAAACTACTCAGTCCATGGGAATGTCCTTTTATCGTCACAAAAGTCACTGGACCGGGCACATACAAGTTGATAACTGAAGACGGAAAAGAAGTCAACAATACATGGCACATCAATCAGCTACGAAGATTCTACACATGAAAACAACTCAAGGGAAAATATGTATACAAGACACAAGAGATCAACGTTCATGATCAATAAAGATAGCGCTCATCAACAACATATGTACTATTGTGACCTATCAATATTCATGATCAATAAAGATGGTTCTTTCTCGACAAACATATGTCTCATTATGGCTTTCCCCGAGTTGTTTCCAATGAAAACAAAAAAGCAAAATGACTGAAAAGACACCTGAGCATACCGGTCGAGAGCAAGAGCTGAAAACATGCTTGAGCCCACCGATGAGGGTAGCTAATAAGCTAACACCCGAACCAAAAAGCAAAATGGCTGAAAAGATGCCTAAGCATACCGGCCGAGAGCAAAAGAGCTAAAAACTTGCTTGAGCCCGCCAATGAGGGTAGCTAATAAGCTAACACCCGAACCAAAAAGCAAAATGGCTGAAAAGATGCCTGAGCATACCGACTGAGAGCAAAAGAGATGAAAACATGCTTGAGCCCACCGATGAGGGTAGCTAATAAGCTAACACCCGAACCAAAAAGCAAAATGGCTGAAAAGACGCCTGAGCATACCGGCCAAGAGCAAAAGAGCTAAAAACATGCTTGAGCCCGCCGATGAGGGTAGCTAATAAGCTAACACCCGAACCAAAAAGCAAAATGGCTGAAAAGACGCCTGAGCATACCGACCGAGAGCAAAAGAGCTGAAAAGATGCTTGAGCCCACCGATGAGGGTAGCTAATAAGCTAACACCCAAACCAAAAAGCAAAACAACAGAAACTAAGCCTGAACATAAATTAGAGCAACTTCAAGACAAGACCCTCCAGCTCCTTGTTCCAAATAGCAAGAGGCATGGGGGCTACACTCAGAAGATCCCAAGAAGCGCTACACGGTTTCACTCAAGAAAGCACTCGGACAATGCTTGTTCCTGCTTAACAAGACTTGAAGAAAACAAGACGAGGCTTCCAGAGCTCTACCATGAAGTGCTCGGGGGCTTGCCGGTCCTAGGATATTTTTGCAACCAGAGATAGGACCAGATGCTGACCACACTACGAGCTAAGCCAAGAAGAAGAAGCTGGAGATATCCTAAGTCTTTTCAGTACTAACAAGACACAAAGTTTGTTGAGACAATGGTCTATACCGAGTTGTTTACAAGTCACAGACAAAAGCCAGAAAAGCACTCGACAGATCAAGAAAGTTTGTCAAGACAATGATTTACCAAAGCCAAGTTGTTTATGAGACAAAGAAATACAGACAAACAAGGCATCAATGAAAAATAAAGATTCTCCATTCAGTTTTCAAGTATAGTGTTTTGTTACAGAAGCTAGAATACAAAGGTCGATTACATCAGGCATTGTCATAAGGGGAAGAAACATCAATGTTAATATTATCTACAATCTTCCTGGCTAAGTCATCGACCTTAGGCTCCAACCTCTCAACAGCATCCAGGTACTCTTGGCTCTTGGCTTCATCGACAACCTTGGACAAAGGAAAATCTAGAGAAAGAACCCGGACTTGGGCAAGAACGTTCCTGGTGCAAAGATGGGCACACCGCTTCACAAACTCCTGGAAACGGCTCGGCACTTGGAGAATGAATTGAGCCCAAGAATGACCATCGTCTACTGAAGTCCGAAGAAGGTCGGCTACTGACCGAAACGGCTTCCACAAAGCTTTCTAGTTTTTAGTAGCCGTTGCCAACTTGCCAGTCAAGTCCTCGACGGTCTTTTGGGCCTGCACAAGATCTCTGTCAGCTCCATGCCTAATCAATTTAGCAAGCGTGAGTTCTTCTTCAGCTTGAGTAATTACCTCCTTAGCCTTATTGTGGCTAGTTCGAGCGAGCATCTTCATCTCCTCAATACCCTCCGAGAGCTTCTGCTTTTCAACTCGGAGAGCTAGACCAAACAAGAAAAGACAAGTCAGCAGAAAAGAAAATTTGAATACAAAGGGAAGCGAAAAAGAACTCATGATACCATGGCACTCTTTCTTCATGGCCTCCATATTTTTAGGGCCTCCTGGGCAGCCGCATCCTGCTGTTTTTCCACCTCAACTACCCGGGCACGGAGGGCCTTCTCCTCATTCTGATGCATCTGACGCTTAGACTCCAACTCGGCCCGACAGAGGTCAAGCTTAGTCTTCAGAGTACTCACCTCAGAAGACAACTTTTTCTCATTCTCAGATAAGAAAAAGAAGTCGGTATGATCATGAGAAAAAGACTGAGCAAAAAGAAAGAGAGAAAAACAAGAAATGAGGATAGGAGAAAAACAAACACCCAAAGAAAGAACTACTGAAAAATTTACCTAGAGCCTTTCCCCAAAAGAAGTCACAAGGGTCGATAAGCTTCCCTAGGCGACGGTTAGCTCCGACAATCAATGAGTGGCATCAAACTGCTGCACCATATCATCAGCTAAAGGTGGACCACTGGGAGCAAGAAGAGGAGAGGGAGAAGCCGGCCAAGGCGAGGAAGTCACGACCAGGGCAGTCTCCTGGGAAGCCACGGCCAATCCCTCAGATGAACCCATAGCAATGGCCATGGTCACCTCAGGAGCCGACAAATCGGCAGCTGTAGACTCCATCCCCCTCACAGCCACCTCGGCGACCGTGCATTCTGAGTCCTGAGACTCGGTACGCAAGGGCGCACTAGAGGTTTGACAAGAAGTTGACTAGAGGCTCGGGGAAGACGAAGACCTAAAAGTTGACATGGAAACTCCTAAAAAAGAATAAGAAAAAAGGGGAACAGAAGCAAAGAAATAAAACCAGAATGCACTCACTTAGCTATCTTCTTCTTCATGAAACCAAAAGAAGACCTCACAGGGGGAACCACAGCAGCAAAAACATCACTGCCACCCTACGACAGGAGCGACGCGGCCTATACTGGAGCCCCAAAAGAACTCAAACCACCATGCGACGGGAGCGGCATGACATGTGCTGGAGCCCTAGGAGAACTCGAACCAGATGGCCGCCTACTACAAGAGAACAAGCCCAAAGTCAAAACAAGAAGAGGGTTTCAACAACAAGGAAACAAGAAAAGAACTCACCGATGAGTGACGAGGGCATCATCATCATCCTCTTCCTCCTCACTCTCGACCAAGGCCACCATAGCTCTAGCTAAAAAGTACAAAAGTACTCGGTCAAAGATAAAAAGAAACAACAAAAGGACAGAGCGTATTAATATGCTCACCTAAGAGCATGCTAGCTACAACTGGAGTACCTGGACGAGTACTCGACTGGCGAGACTTTTTGGCAGTAGATGGAGCAGAAGAAGAACTATCTGCTCGCTCCCTGTTTCCAAAAGTACGAGGTGCTCGAGGAACTAGACAAGGAACATACTCTTCATATACGTCAGAAAATGCGGAAGAAACACCAGGAAGCATAATGGTAGTTTGAAACTTACTGGTCAAGGACGCCCCAGCAAGACTACCCCTAGCCTCCACATTTGCAGGGAGATCATCAAGGGGGCTTGGATCAGCGAAATTGCACCGCAATTCCTATAAAAGAGTAAAATGACAAGGCAAATAAGATTAAGCAAAAGTGGATACAATGAAAGAGAATCAAAAGTACTCAAATAAAGAAAAGAACAACTCACAAC